>NW_006409043.1:444741-462672 GCF_000296735.1 Chrysochloris asiatica | reverse complement strand
AACAACAACATAAACTCATGTGACAGATCACTGGTGGAAGAGTGGGTTAATCATTGGGCTGTTAACCAAATGTTCAACAGTTTGAACCAGCCAGCTGCTCTGAAGGAGAATGATTAGGCTGTCTGCTCCTAGGATGATTTATAGGCTCAGAAGGCCTACAGAGCAATTGCACTCTAAATATATGGTCACTATGTATCCGAATTGACTTGACAGCAGTGAGATTGTTTTCTTATAGATTCATCAGAATGAAAAAAAGCCCAGGAAATTTTAAATCTGAGGATGAAGATGGAGGAACCATAGTTGGTCATATACTACTAGTGAGAAACTAACTAGGTACACTATTTTGGAAAGCTGTATAGCAATAGCTAGTAAAACCGGACAAATGTATAATCTATGACTCAGTAATTTATTTCTAGGTATATGTCCAAAACAAATGTTTCCATATGGTTTCCAAAAGACATTTATTAAATTATTTGTAGCAACAATGTTTACAATAGTCCCAAATCTGAAACTATACAAACACCCAGTAGTAGTGGAATCAATAAATAAATTGTGGATTATTTTAAATTTTATCTATTACAACAACAAAGTAACAATGAAAATAAATAACAGAAACATAGTATTTATCAAAAGAAGTCTGCAGCACAGCACACACACTCAAATTAATAGTCTTAAAGGTTTTATACTCACAGTAGCCTGGGGAGAACACACAGGGCTGTTCAGGTGGCTTTGCCCTGGTGCGAGGGTAGCAACAAGCTGGAATGTCAGGAGAGAGTTTATTATGGCAAGCAGGATGGAATTAGCTTGGTAAGAATTGGCAGTTTATGTAAAATAGTATACTGGTTATTGCAATATGATATCTTACTTGTATTACAAAAAATGTTATCTTACACAAGCTACCAATAGAGTAATATAGTACTTTATATAAATTACCAATTATTAGTAAGCTAATTTCATCCTGCTTGCCATGATAAACTGTCTTCTGCAATTCCAGCTAGTTTCTACCCATGCACCAGGGCACAACTCCCAGTCTACTCTGAATATAATAAACCTTTAAAACTGCTAGCCTTTCTTTCTGGATCTGGATTTGCATCTAATCTTATCCTACTTTATGCAAAGTAGTAGGATTAGAACATCTATTCACTCACCTAGGTATACACACACACACACATATTAGGGGACTCCATAATCTTGTGGAAAAATTGCAGTGTTTTTTAGCTCCATTTTTCCATGAATTTTTTGAAGCCCCAACATATAAATAATTAAGGTAAAAAAAAAAAATTTGCTGTTAAGATGCCAGGTTACATATACATGGATTTATTCAATATAAAGTTGACTTAGTATCATGAGGATACGTTTACAACAAGTATATAGATCTAGGTGGAGGTATGTGAAGAAACTATGGCTTTGAATTTTAATATTTTTGTTTAGTAAGAATATCTAAGACTTTTAGCAGTATGTTGTTACTATTAATATATGTTGATAAGCATTAGAAGATCAGCGCTCTTTGGGTCAATGTGGTTGTTACGGAAAAAAAAACAAAACAAAAAACCCCAATGTTTTTGTTCATGAGTAACATATTTTTCTAGGGTTAAATAAGGCATGTTGCTGTTAATTGAGCTAAACACATTAATTTTTAAGAGTGCTGTGACAATTGTGGGTACAATTACTGGAACTGATGACTTTGATTTGAATGCTTTAAAAGGCTGCATTTAAACCCATTCAACATTTCAAGGTTTTCTATTTCTGCTTCAGTCTTAATTTCATTTTTAGAAAAGTTAGTCTTTTCCTCAGACAATTTGAAGAAAAACACAAAAATGTGGAAATTGCTATTATTCAAAACAGTCATCCCAATATTGGAGGTATGTGTATTTATTGTAATCTATCAGGTAATCTAGACATAATTTGATGTGTAGGATGTTTATAATAAATTAGGCCAAAGTTTACTGTAAAGTTTTACATTTGTCTATTTTTATCATGTATGAGGGGGGCTTAGAAAAATTCTCACAAAATTTATTATCTTTCATTTCCATTTTTCTATGAACTCTTTGAATCTTCCTTTTATACAATAATTGTGATTTGCACTCATTATATAATAGAAAGAATGTGTCAATCATGCCAACTAGAATTTGAAATTTGTCATAGGTGTTTATTATTATTTTTTTAAATTCTTGTTTGTTAATTTCTAAGCTCCTGAGGGTCTGCAGATGACCACTCTATTTAAGCTTTATGGTAACTGCTGACACTCAGGCTTTTGTTGATCCACTAAATGTCCTTAAATTTCATATTTTAGCGCTCTCCGAATCTTGACTGATAGTGACTTTAGAAACAAATAAGATACTGCCACCAGTGCACACTTTCTGTGGGGGACTATCCAATGTCATGTGATCATCAGATCTCTTTCTTCTTATGCGGTCACACAAAGGACCAATCATATCTACAATTTCTCTTATTCGCAAAGCAGAGCTAAACAAAAGAGCCAGCTGAGACAGGGCATTCTCACTGTGTTCCTCACCAAGCTTCTCTACCTGGTGAAGTCCCTGGGCACAGATGCAGGTATTATGAGCCAGTGTGTGTGTGTGTGTGTGTGTGTGTGTGTGTGTGAACCATGTCTCTACTACCACACTAGTGAGGAAAGAAGGATAAATTCAAACTTTTGTAAACTGAAATTATGTGGAAAGTTGCAAAAGTTTTGGGTTTTGCATAAATAATTGATCTCAGAGTTCATGCTAATTAATTCTAATGTTAATTTTGTGCTAGAGATAAAGGTGGGGACAAATCCCAGTGAGAATGTAGAATAAGAACTTCTTTATTTCTTTAATCATGAGATGGTTCTTGGAATACTTAAGTCATTTTTGGAATTTGTAAATCATTTTCTTTTTTACTAGTTGTGTGTGAAACAGATGATCAAAACTCTAATTTTCTCATTGTGTAATTAAATGTAACTGAAAGAGGTTCTATGATTTGGTAATATGAATTTCAAAAGAAATCCAGTTTCATATATACAAATATATTGTCCACTTACCAACATTCAGTAGCTTGCTAAGAACATATATGACATTAAATAAGATTCATCACACAATTTGGAGTTTTACTGGAGCAAATATTTATTGAAAAACAAATTTAGCTTATTTTTACATTTTTTTAAATTACCTTTACTGAAATTTCAAAGTAATTCTATAATGAATTATTGAGATATTTTTTAAATCCCTGTTAAATCTAACTAATGAAAATTGTATTCTGGCTCTTGTTACAGATGGGCTGAAAAAAATTGCTTTTTGAACAATGTTTTCTCATCTTTAATTACTAGATATCTTAAATTCCTTGAATAATTCATTTAGTATCAGTCCATGAGTATAACCAAATATTTTTATTACTAATATTTAGGATATTGTATTACTGATATTTATTCATTTTGATGATATGAATTTTATTCCTTTAAATCTCTTTTCATAGATTAGAAATGAATGTATATTCATAGTGTAACATTTGAAAAAGAAATGTCCATTACTCCTCAATCTTTACTGATGTCTTATTCTATACTGGACTGGAAGGAAATCTGGTAGTGTAGTGACTACGTGTTGGGCTTCTAACTGCAAAGTTAACAGTTCATATGTGTCTAGATGAGGCTTTTAACTCCCATAAAGATTTACTGCCTCAGAAACTCTATACAGGGTTGCTTTGAGTCAGAACTGAAGGGACGGCACACCAACATTACCATTCTATACTGTGGTAGATACTATGATTTGCTCTTGAGAAGCATTGAGAAGCAGATAAAACCTTCATTCATGAACGAATCTGTTTGGGAAAACCCATATTAAATAAGATATGTAAATAATGTTTATACTCTTTGAGCTAAAGTTATAGAGCTATGGTGTAAGAAGGAATACAAACTTCTTCCATAATTACGTAATTCATAAATAACAGCTTTTAACACTAAACTTTCTTCTATGACCTAAATTTCTATTTTAATATGCTGTGATAATATATATACATGTTTATATTCTAAAACTTTCCCTTTAAACAACAGTATTTTTTCCAGTATAAGTTTATTTTAAATTATGAATTTTATGAGCTATGTAGTATTTCATTATATGAAGGTAACTTAATTTTATTCTAGCATTTTGTATTATTACATTGAAGTCATTTCTCATATCATTGTTATGATTTTTAAAAATGCAAGAAATACAACTTAAGTAAAGCATAGTTTAAGTTTTAATGGGTTTTCTTTGTTACTAATTATTATCAAAATTGTGAAATGTGATACCTAGAAAATTCTTTATTTTTAGTATTTTTGATTATTTTGATTGCCAGAGCAAATAAATACATGTGTGTATGATGATGAGAGAGAGAAATGTTTCTTGTGTTTTGGGGGTTTTTTTACTTTGTTTACTGTATGTTGTATTTTCATTCCCTTTACTAAGATGTCTTCCATGATTGCCTATCTTCTTTTTAAGTAGCTTTGGTAGCAGTGGTTACCCATTGAGCTGCTAAGCTCAGGGTCAGCAGTTTGAAACAACCAGCTGTTCTGCGGGAGAAAGATGAGGCTTTCCGCTCCGGTGAAGATTTACAGCCTCGGAATCCCTATGCACGGTTGCTATGAGTCGGAACTGACTCCATGGCACACCACCACCACTTTCTTTTTGCTTTATTAGTTTCAGAGTATGTGGACTAATTTGAGAACATGTTTATAACACAGATTTAAAATGCCCATATGAAACATACATGTAAAACATGGCATCACCAAAGTAATATAGAATCTATATACGAAGAGAAGTCTTAAAATATTAAACATGATTATACTTGTATTAAGGAGCTCTGGTAGCATAGTGGTTATGAATTGGGCTGTGAACCTTAAGGTCAGCAGTTCGAAACTACCAGCCGCTTCCCGGGAGAAAGATGAGACTTTCTGCTTCCATAAAGATTTCCAGCCTCAGAAACCCTGTACAGGGAGGGTCTCTATGGGTCGGAACTGACTCGATGGCACTCAACAACATACTTGTATTGTAAAATTGTGGATTTGCACTTTAGTAATTTTCAAAATATTGTCAATGTGCATAGATTCTTTTTATAATCTGAAAAATTCAATTCTGCTTTATAAAGATTTCCTGGTTATTTTTTGTAAAATGTTCTATTATTTCTCAACTGTATTGCATTTTCTGCCATGAATTAAGAAGTCCCATAGTGCAATGATTAAATACTCAGTTGTCATCTGAAAGGCTGGTGACTGGAAACCATGCGTGGCTGAAATAGAAAATAAAATCTGCCATTCTGTTCCTGTTAAGACTGTTGTTGCTGTGTGCCCTTGAGGTGGCTCCAACTCCTAACAGCACTGTAGTACAGAATAGAACTGCCCCATTGCTTTTCCTAGGCTATCATTTTACAGGAGTAGATTGCCATGTTTTGTCTCCCACATAACTGCTTGTGCATTGGAACTACTTAGCAGTCAAGTGCTTACCTATTGCCCCACCACCCTAAACATCCCTGTGGAGCAGTTCTGCTCTGTCGTGTACAATTGCCAAGAGTTGAAAATCACCTCGATAGTCTCTAGCAACAGCACTGTCCAACAATTCCACTGAATTTTCCTTTTATGGAGAGTTTGCTATTTATTTTTTAAAGTGTTTATTGTTCTAGATTAAAAAAATTCAGATTTTATTTTAGACTTAGACCACTTCATTCTCCTCTCTCTCTCTTCAATATAAACAGTACATTTTATATGATACTAGGTGTGATAGTATAATTGTTCAAGTGTACAGAAAATTATTGAATACAGAACTGTAATTTCAGGAGTGAGTTTTGTCTTTATTTTACTGAGTGGTTGTGGTTGTTTGTTGTTTAGTGCTGTGGAGTCGGTTACAACTCATAGTGACCCTCTATAGGATTTCCTAGGAGTGACTGGTGAGCTTGAACTGCCGACCTTGTGGTTCAAACCAACCTTGCAGTCAAGGGCATTAACCTGCACTGCCACACCAGGACTTCACTTGAGTGGTAGAGTCTAGTAACACAATATAATTATAATACCCATATAAATTAACTTCCTATTTTGTTTAAACTCCAGAAAATTTTGTATCATTAAGGAAGGACCACTTCACAAACAAGATGCAAATATAAAATCTTGATTATATTTCAAGATACAGTAGTATTCCAATATCTTTTATGCATTTAAATAAATATGTGTGTATTTCTTATTTGCTAATATGTATTAGATAAAAGTAACATTATTCCCTGACTTGAACTGAAATAAACAATAAAAGTATATATCTCAAATATACAAACAAAGTTTAAAGGTAGAGCTGTCCACGAGCATGGTGCCATAATATTATCAGGAGTGAAATTGTCTTCAATCTCTCTGCACTGCTGGCTTCCACAGTGTTTCACTGCATGACTGACTCTACTCATGATTGTGTTATGGGTGTAGCAGTTCCAGATGTGATAGTTAAGGTTTTGTGTCAACTTCACTGTGCCAGGATGCTCAGTGTTGTGACAGTTAAGATATAGTAATTATCCATGATGAGATCTGCTATGAGTAGTCAATCTATGTTGCAGACCGTGCGAGACCAGGTCAGGGGTTCGAGGCCCTGTGGGCCCGAGTGATTGCAGGCCATACAGGCCGCAGGCTCTGAAGAACAGATCTAGCCACCTGGCAGTTAATAGCAAATTGTTTTTCATCTTAGTGTTCAATTATATTTATTAATTTCATACATGAAGTCCTTGATATCCACAGATAAATGTGATATTTTCCTAAAAGCCAAGACTGTAAAATTCCTAACAGGTAAAGTCCTTCCCTCAGAGAATTCATTCAAAGTAAATTGGGTGGCTCCCTGGTCTCTGTTCTAAGGACAATAGGAATGCCTTCCCTAAAGTGTTTTCAGGTGCTGCCTATTCACCCAAGCATCTCTTTTCCTGAAGAACCTGGGCTGGGCAGCTGACACAATGAGAATCCTCCCAATCCTGCCTTTCCTCCCTCCATTTGAGGCTAGGTGCTAAAATGTATGTTAATTAAGCTTGAGAAACCGACTTGCGGTCGTGAGATTCGAACCTGCGAAGTACAATGTAAAGCTGCCTGAATGTCTGGAAAAGTAAGATTGACAGCTATACCTTGTTTTAGTCCCTCCCAGATTTATGTATGGTTCCTCCTCTAAATAAAACGAAGGTGCAGAATGAATCCAGGTGCATTACGACCGGCAAGGTGTGCTTTACAGCATGCAGGGGGCTCAGTCCAGCCTTGCAACCATACTGCCTGCTTAGCCAAGATGTTTACTATGCAGGATATTATGGCCTTCATGGCTGAGATGTTTGCAATGCAGGATCTGCCTGATGCCAGTCCAGCATTCACCCTGGTTTCGGGGTGCCTCTTTGTCTCTCTTGTTTTGTCTCTGTGTCTCTTTTGTTATCCCTATCGCTGCCAGGTATCCCCACCTCGTGAACTGAACCCCTATGTCGAGGCCAGTCCCCGACAAATCTATTGAAAGAAAGCTTCCCCAAGGATGTGATGTTCTTCCAATACATTGGATGTTCAGACAAAGCTTGTTTGCTTTCTGCTGTTTCTGGAACTTGCATCTGGCTCATCCTCCAACCTCTGATTCTTTGAACTTCAATACGTGGCCTGCTCTATTGCCTGCTAATTCTGGCAATGTTTAACAGCCTGCCTTCTTACCTGCCAGACCTGACTGCCTGTCTGCCTGCTGTCTGACCCACTGACTTTGGTTTATCAGCCTTCCAACTACATGAGTGGGAAGCCTCCAGACTGAGGACATGTGACCCATCAACTTGGGATTTGCCCACCTCTACAAACGTGTGAGGCATTTCCTTAATATGAACCTCTCTTTATATATACATAGATAACCTTCACTGGTTTTGATTCGCTAAGGAAGCAAGACTAAGACACAAACTTCTTAGAGAAATAAATGGCCATCTCTTCAATTGTTTTCTAAAAATTTATTTTTAAGTAAGTATTTCCTAGGACTATCTTGCATAATTCCCCTGTCTCATTGGTTATAACTGGGTCTGATTCTCATTTGTAAGCCTAATTACTGTCAAGAAATTATTAATGACTTATTTTCTAAGCTTGAGTAGAATGGATGTTGGGAAATTAATCAATGTGGGTGCTGCACCAACCAAGATCTATTAAAGTTTGAAAGAAGACTATATGTACATTTTGTAGAAAATTTACCAAAGATCTCTACTCCATTAATTAAATGATTCTTTCATTTAAGCACTGACTTATATGAAAATGTATACTCTTATTTAGACAACTGCATATATTATTTAGTTATATATTATAATTGGTGTGTGTTATTTAAAAGATGAAAAATTGAATCAGAAAACAAAAATGTAAACATTTATGACAATATGGTATATTTTATACTCTGAAGGTCGATGTTACTAATCTCCAGTTAAATTCATTTTGACTTTAAACATAAAATTTTAATATTTTAGACTCCTGGTGTGGAGCTTTAGGATAAGCACTGGGCTGTGAACCACAAAGCCAGCAGTTCATACCTACCAGCTGCTCCTCAGAAACCTTATGCAGGGTCGTTATGAGTAAGAACCAAGTAAATAACAACAACAACACAAACATAGAATTGTAGACACAAAATATTATACTTGACATTGTCTAGTTGAAAGTTTTTATGCACATGCACATGATACAACCTTGTTTGCTGAAAACAAAGAGGATTTAAAATACTTACTGAAGAAGATCTAAAACCACAGATTCCAGTATAGGATGCACCTTAGTGTAAAGAAAACAAAAATTCTCACCACTAGACCAATAAATAACCTCTTTACAAATGGAGAAAAGATCAAAGTTGTCAAAGACTTTATTTTGCTTAGATCCACTATTAAGACTCAAGGAAGTAGGAGTAAAGAAATCAAATGACATATTGCATCAGGCAAATATGCAGCATAAGATGTCTTTAACATGTTCAATAGCAAAGATTATCAGTTTACTGACTAAGGTGCTCCTGATCCAAGCTGTGATATTGTCAATAGTTTCATAAGCATGTGAATAAAGAAGAATGCAGAAGAGTTGATGCATTTGAGTTATGGTGTAGGTCAAGTTGGCATCCATGTGTGCTTCCTTCCAAATGATAATGCTTTTATTCAGTGCCAAACTATGGTTGCCTTTTGAGCAGATAATAAGTGATCAGATACAATTTTTCAAGAGAATGTATGAATTTTGAGACTGTGAAATATATCATTTAAATTTTTGACCACTGATTCAATTCTTTAAAAACATTCTGGATGCTTAAGATAACTTCCAGAAACAATGCATTATCATTTTTCTAACATATCAGAGAGAATTAAAAAGTCGCAACATCAACTTTATTTTTTATCTATCTCATGAAATAGACATTTTAATTCGTTTATTGAGATCATCATATTTATTATTCATATAGAACTCCAATTTATTCATCATGAATATTGTTATTTTTAAATTGAATTCATTATGCTTTATGAAACATTTCAAAGCATTCTTTCTGTGATCTTTCTTGTAGCCCTCAAAAATGAGAGAAGAGGGAGTGGTATACTCAGAGTTGAACTTACCCCATTCCAAGAAACAAAAGGACAAAACACACCGAACTCAAAAGAAAAGAGGTAATTCTTTTTGAATTATATATATCCTGAATATAATATCAAATAAGAAAGAAAACAATGAAATCATAAAATTGTTTTAGATATATTTGATACTTTATGCCTGGCTCTTTAAATCTAACGAAATATATGAGGGTGCTTCAGAAAGTTTGTGGAATCATTCCATTGTTTTTTAATTCCATTTTTTTCCAGAAACTTTTTGAAGACCTTTCTGTTATATTTATATTTATTATTCATTAATATTTTTATCAGAATGAATACTAATATCAATCTTAAATTCTAAAACAAATTTTCATTTTGCTCGAGACCTCTGCTATGCTCATTATGATATAATCTGTCTTTTTATTTTGTTCAGGAGTTCCATGGCATATTATAGCAATATTCTTGGGCATCATATGTTTTCTTCTTCTGCTGGCAGTCACAGTTTTAGGACATATGTGTGAGTATCAGGTGACTATGGTTCTTAAAAAAACACTGAGTCAGTGTGAAAAGTGAGATACTCTAATTGCTGAATTGTTGAATCTTTGAAAACTGTAAAGTTCTAGAGAAATTAGTGACTATGATGGTGGTGATGATGATAATATTTTTATTATTTTGCTGTTATTCATATAAATCCACACATGTGGTATATAGCCGTGATTTTTTAAAAATTTACTGATAAATATAATAGGTATTACAGATATATTCTAACTTATTTTGAGTTTGCTATATGACAAGAGATTTGGGGAAACTTTGCTTGATGATTGTATTGATTATTTCACTGCAATACTGCTTTACTCACACAGGATAATGAAACACAATATGTTCCTTCTGTGACTGAAATGTTATCTACCAGTTTGGATATATATTATATAGCTGTTGTTAAGTGCTATTGAGTTGATTCCGACTCATAATGACCCTGTATAACATTTCCAAGGAGCAGCTGATGAGTTTGAACTGCCAACCTTGCAGTCAAGTGTTTATCCTACAGCACCACACCAGGACTCCCATTATACTAGTATTCAAAATTGGGTGCACTTGTTTTCAATGTATTTTTCCTGGTGATTTTTAATTTTTTGTCTTATCCATACAAAAAAAATCCACTTTGGATAAAAAATGTAAATGGTACTAACAATGCGGAAAAAAAAATCAAACAAACAAAAACAACAACAATGTGCTTTCAATAAGATCAACATATTTTATAGTGAAGCATTTTTATAAAGGAACAATATTAGTGTTGAGATAAAGGTTTGAAGAGATCAGACAAGTAACATAATATCCTCAAATAAAGAAACTTATGTTGTTGTTTGTTGACATTAGTAGATTCTGAATCATGGCAATACTATACATTGGAGATAATAATCAATCTGAATTGAAGCACAAGTAGGAATTAATGAAGAGTCAAAGGATAAAGAAAACATATCCAAGTACAGAAAACAACATTAAAAAATGATTTATGTGTTAGGTGAATTGCACTGTTCCCAAGTGAATGAAAATTCCATTATGTTATAGAATGCACAGTCAGAGCAATAAACAATATTTTGTTTGTTCATGGTGATAACAATGGTGAATATTGAGGTTCTTGGGGCAGATCCAGTAGAGAAAGCCAGCGATGATTGAATTGGCCTATTTCTCCCAATGAAGACTGTGGTAATACATACAGATTGGAGACCCTCAGTATGTATATGTAGGATTAAGTGTTTGGAGTATAAATTGTTGTTGTTAAAGCACCTTGGAGTCAGTCCGAACTCATTGCAACCCTGTATAGAGTTTGCAAGATCAGCTGATATACTTGAACTGCCAAACTTGTGGTTAGCAGTCCAATGTTTACCAACAGTGTCACAACAGGATTCCATGAAGATCAAGATAAATGCCTAAATTAAAAATTAAATTGTTTTACAAGTTAATATAACAAGTATTTGTAAACATTGCAAAGAAAATGAAGAGCCAGATCATGGAGAGTCATATAAAATCAGGGAGACCATATTACATTAGAAGAGAGGTATTCAGCAAGATCGTATTTATGAAGAATAAAAATGTAGAAATCAGTAGGAGGTGAGTAAACATTGAGGAAAATGATAGTTTGGTTAAGAAAATAGGATTGCTAACCACAAGCTGGAGGTTCAAAACTACCAGCTGCTCTTTGGAAACCCTATACAGGGTTATGAGTCGAAATCGACTTGATGGCACTAAACAGCAACATGGCACCATGTAAAGTATGCTAAAAGTAGTCAGTGGTTCCCAACAACATTGCAAGTTCAAGTAATATAATGGCTTAGATTAACTACATTTGGCAAATGATATGTAACTACTGAAATTTGTTAGATTTGGTTCATTGTATTTGTTATTGTGGTCAAAGCCAGAAAAATTCCTTAAAATCTTACTGGAAGAATAGGGTCTAAAGAAGTGAAAATAGAAAATTAGAGGAAAATAAATTGGTATAAACAGTTTGGAAAACAGTTTGTATTGTCATTTGAAGTTGACCATAACTAAGAATTTGAATTCTAAGTATATATCCAAAAGAAATATTTGCTTGTGAACAATAGTGCACATTCATAGGAATGTTCATAGCAGTGCTGTTTATAATATAATAAAATCTCAAAACTGCATTTCGTCAATGGTTGTTGTTAAGTGCCTTTGAGTAGTTTATGACTCATAGTGATCCTGTATAAGGTTTCCGAGGAGTGACTGGTGAATCCGAACTTCTAACTTTTTGGTTCAAACCAACCTTGTGGTCCAGTGCATTATCCCACATTATCTCACATTATCCCACAGTGCCATACCAGGTAAAGTAAATGAAACAGAATATTATATAATAGTTAAAATCAGTGACCTACTCATAGAGACCCTATGACAACAGAACAAAACACTGCCCGGTCCTGGGCCAACCTCAGAATTGTTGCCACGCTTGAGCCCATTGTTGCTGCCACTTTACCAATCCATCTCGCTGGGGGTCTTCCTCTTTTTCTCTGACCCTCCACCTTATCAAACATGATATCATTCTCCAGCGACTGGTCCTTCCTAACAATACGGCCCAAGTATGAGAGACGAAGTTTGGCCATCCTGGCCTCCAAGGAGCATTATGGCTGCACTTCTTTCAACACAGATCTGTTGGTTCTTTTGGAAGCCAATGGCACTTTCAATATTCTCCTCCAACACCTAAAGTTAAAAGCATCAATTCTTCTACGGTCTTCCTTATTCATTGTTCAACTTTCTCATGCATATGAGGTTAATGAAAATACCATGGCTTGGGTCAGGCTCACCTTATTCCTTAAGCTGACATCTTTGCTCTTCAACACTTAAAAAAGGTCTTGTGCAGCAGGTTTGCCTAATGCACTACGTCGTTTGATTTCTTGACTGCTGCTTCCATGAGTGCTGATAGTTGATCCCAAAAGAATGACATCCTTGGCGACTTCAATCTTATCTCCGTTGATCAAAATGGTGTTTACTGGTCCAGTGGTGAGGATTTTCGTTTTCTTTACATTGAAATGCAATCCACACCGAAGGCTGTGCTCTTTGATCTTCATCAGTAAGTATTTTAAGCTCTATTCACTTTCAGCAAGCAAGATTGTATCATCTGCATATCATAGGTTGTTAATGAGTCTTCCTCCAATCTTGATGCTATGTATTTCTTCATATAGCCCAGCTTCTCGGATTATTTGCTCAGCATTCAGGTTGAATAAGTATGGTGAAAGAATACAAACCTGTCCCACACCTTTCTTAATTTTAAACCATTTAGTGTTCCCATGTTCTATTCAAACAACTGCCTCTTGATGCAGGTACAAATTCCTCATGAGCACAGTTAAGTGTTCTGGAGTACTCATACTTATCAATGTTGTCCATAGCTTGTCATGAACCACACAATCGAAAGACTTTGCGTTGTCAATAAAGCACAGGTAAACATCTCTCTGGTGTTCTCTGATTTCAGCCAAGAAACACAAAAGGAAAGAACACGCTCAGCATTTCTCAAGCTGGGGGAACTGAAGAAAAAATTCAAGCCTCAACTTTAATTATTGAAGGATTCTCTGGGCAAATTATTGAATGATGCAGAAAGCATCAATAGAAGATGGAAGGAATACACAGAGTCACTGTACCAAAGGATATGGTTGATGTTCAACCGTTTCAAGAGGTAGCATATGATCAAGAGCCAATGATACTGAAGGAAGAAGTCAAAGGTGCATTGAAGAAATTGGCGAAGAATAAGGTACCTGGAATTGATGGAATAAAAGTTGAAATATTTCAAGAAAGTGAGGCAGCACTGGAGGCACTCATTCATCTATGCCAAGAAATTTGGAAGACAACTCTCTGGCCAATTGATTGGAAAAGATCCGTGTTTGTGCCCATTCCAAAGAGAGGTGACCCAAAATAATATGGAAATCATTGGGCAATATCTTTGATATCCCATGTGAGTAAAGTTTTACTGAAGGTAATACAGAAACACTGCAAACATACATTGACAGAAAACTTCCAGAGGTTCAGGCTGGATTCAGAAGGGGACGTAGAACCAGGGATATCATTTGTGATGTCCCATGGATCTTGGCTGAAAGCAAAGAATACCAGAAAGATGTTTACCTGTGCTGTTATATATTACACATATACTATGTATGACTCGACGGCACTTAACAACAACAACAATGCATATACTTATTGGAGTCCTGGTATGGCACTGTGGGTTAATGTGCCAGACTGCAAAGTCATTTGAACTGCAAGGTCGGCAGTTTAATCTCACCAGCTGCTCCTTGGAAATCCTATACACGGTCGCTGTTGATCAGAACCAACTCAATAGCACTTAACAACAACAACAACAACAATACATATTGGAATCCTGATGTGGTGCTCTGGGATAAAGCACTGGACTGAAAGGTTGGTTTGAACCACAAGGTCAGTGGTTCAAACTCAACAATGTATGCATATTACATATATATTTTATATGTATATAATATTTATTTGTATGTTTATATAATATAGGAAGGGAAGAATTACAATGGATTTAGGAGAGATGAGAGAACAGAATAGGATGGAGTAAAATATGGATATGAATAAATAAATATAATGACTAATGTCCTAGGCACACATTTGAGTAACTTAAGAAATTGAAAAAGTAAGTAAATAAAGAAAAATATCCTATTCTTGGAGTAGTGTTGAGAATATCTCATGAATTAAGGATTATGAATACTCTTATTCTGAACTCCCAAGTCATAAAGCTTATAAAAAGAGAGCTTAATTACAAACATTTTTTTTAAAAGGACAGGAATTTGGGGAGAGGGTGATTTGAAATTTTCATATGTAAAAGAGCATAAACATTAGTGGGAAATTGTTGAGGATACTAGAAAGAAATGGAATAGTTGGAGACCATGATTAATAATTATATTAATAAACCCTCCCAAAATATATGCACTCCCATCAGGTCGATTTTGACACATAATGACCCTTACAGGGTTTCTGAGGGTATAAATCTTTACAGAAGCAGGAAACCTCATCTTTCTCCCATGGAGTGTCTAAGGATTTTGAACTGTTCAACTTGCAGTTAGTAGCCTAGTGCTTATCCTACAGTGTCACATCAGAATAGGGGAGGAAATTGAGACCCCACTCCTACTCCTATTAATAGAATAATGTGAGTTTCCATTAATGTTATTGGAAGATTCAATCTTGTTCAGTAGAAAGTGAAATTTTCTTCTAAAAAGATAGGAGGATATCTTCGCATTTATAAGTGGACCCAAAAGTTAAGGGGATTCGTGCATAATATTTAGTATTTACACATAAAGTAAGGATGAGACCATCTTCTGAGATGGAGGGTTCAGATATGCCAGACAAATTATGAAAAGATTAAATACTTGAAAATAATCTGCATTTTCTGATTGTACTCTATTTAAATATAATTCACTATTATTTAAAATTATAGTAAATGATCATAATAAAGTGATTTTCTATTAAAGCCATTTATGATCTTTATTCTATAATATGGAATGAAGATCTTAAGAGCTCTGCTGAATGCAAAATGCAGGATATGGAAGACACAAAAGGAAAATATACTTCCTCACAGAAAGTTCAAAATAGTTCATATGGACCACTTAATAAAGGTATGTACTGAATGCTGAAGGTAATGGTGGTGGTTATGTGCCGTGGAGTCTGTTACGACTCATAGCGACCCTGTACAGGGTTTCTGAGGCTGTAAATCTTTACAGGAGCAGAAAGCCTCGTCTTTCTCCCATGAAACAGCTAGTAGTTTCGAACTGCTGATCTTAAGGCTTGCAGCCCGATTTGTAACCACTACGCTATCAGAGCTCCTTGCTGAAGGTAATAGCTGACGTTTAACAAAATGATATCATCTTCTGTCTCATTTTAATATTTAATTTTAAAACTTTGAACTTTTGGAGGATCTTTTGTTTTGCTTACTTTTCCTCATCGTATCCATTTTTGTTGTTATATTTAATTGAACACTTGACATTTGTAAAAGGCACATAGCAAATCCCTGTTATGGAGTCCTGGTGTGGCATTGTGGGTTAATGCACTGGACTGCAACTTGGTTTGAACCACAAGATGGGCAGTTCAAGCTCAGTAGTTGCTCCTTGGAAATCCTATACAGGGTCGCTATGGGTCAGAATCAACTCGACAGCACCTAACACCACGGCAACAACAATGTTGTCATTATTTACCCTTTTAATATTGCCCTTATTAATGTTGACTAGGTAGTTTTAATTTTTATGGCTGTGAATGAATATTCCTCAAAATAAAGAATTCTTGACATTCATACCATATCTCAGCTCCATATCACTGCACTTTTGAGAATCCAAGGTTAGTGTAATATTAACAATGATCTTGGGTGTGTCAGAGATGATCTCTGAGTCAACCATATTCATATCTCCAATTGACAGAAGAGCAATTCCCAATTTGTAGACTTTGGGATACAGAAAAGTCATCTTTTCTGTGTCAACTCAGTTTGAAGCAAGCAGTGAAATGTATATATCTGAGTGGTCTTGGCACTGAGATGACAATGATGCTTTTTTTTTTCAAGAAAAAGTTTGTGGCCCATGTCAAGGAAAATGGTCCTGTTGTGGAAAAAACTGTTACTACTTTTCCAAAGTAGAGAAAACTTGGAAAGACAGTCAGAAGGCATGTGAACAACTGAATTCTAGTCTCATTAAAGTCGATGACAAAAATGAGCAGGTATGTTCATTTTATTTAACTTCAATGAGTTTTTTATGGTCTGAGTTAAAATAACTATATGGCCTTCCTTTCAATGCTATTTGACCTAATTGGTGAAAGTACTTATACATAATGATGCAGATTTATTTACAGAGAAGGAAATACAGGCATAAAAGAGAAGTGAGAGAACCATTTCTTTTAAATCAAGAAAAATAGCTTGCCTGTGGATGTCATGAAATTGTTTTAAAAATATTATTATGTCATCATATTCTAGTACACATGAAAGTATTCAATGTTTATCCTTTTTGATTGGTGTTGGCAAAAGAAAAACTTCTTTCAAATATATGAGCAGTCTAAAAGAAATGACTTCTCAGTGTGCTGGTTCCTATTCTTCTACAAGAAATTTTTTGGAAAAGACTACTTTCCCTCACTGTCATGGGAAAATAGAATGAAAAATAAAGACAATGAATACAGACGGAATGGCTCTACAATAAACAATTTTTTTCTTGATTCATAACCCGTAATGAGAGCAGAAGAATCACTTTTCCAGATTGATCGTGCTTGTCATCACTTAAAAGGCTTAAAGATATGGATTCAATCTTACAGACTTTTCCCAATGATTCAATTTAGGTTATGAATTTCATTTGTAATGTTTAGTTTTAACAATGTTATTTCTGTTAGTCTTAAGGAAGGATAATTTAAAATACCTTATATGAAAGAGCATCTAAAAGTTCATGAGAATTCCATTATCTTTTAATTCTATTTAGAAGTCATCTCATATTTCCTTATTTAAATCATCTTAATTATATTTAAATAACAGTATGCATAAGCCATTTTTCACTAGAAGAAACATAAAAAGTCATAGAGTATGGAGTTAAACAAATAGAAAAAAATTAAAGTACAATTTAAATTATCCTGATCAATTTGAATCCCTGGGTAGGTGTAAACACTTAATGTGCTGGTATAATAACTAAAAGGTTGGAGGGTGGAGTCCACCTAGATGTGCCTCCAAAGACAGGTTTAGCAATCTACTTCCAAAATGTCAGCCATTGAAAATCCTAGAGAGCATCAATCTACTCTACCAAACATAGTGTCACCATGTGTTGAAGATGACAATGATAATTGGTCTTGCATCAGTTCCTAAATGAGTTGAATTTTGTTCTATTCCTAAGAAATTTACATAATTTATTTTCTTCTACAATTTTCCTT
>NW_006409043.1:402310-444055 GCF_000296735.1 Chrysochloris asiatica | reverse complement strand
TGTTTCCTGTGAGTTTAATTAGAAAATGAGAACAGCTGCACAGTTCTCTGCCATTCTTGCAGTTCGGTTTAAGATGTGTTTGGCTAGTGTTGCCCGATGGCTTTAGTTGTTCAGGTGATACAAGAGCTTGTATTGGCTCTTGCCCAGTGTGGGGTTGCAGAGGGCACAGTTGTGGCTGGGTTGTATGGGAACGGACCTTGTATCCTGTCTAGTGGCAAAGGAAATAAACCTGCCCACAAACCCACACAAGTCACGGTATTTTCAATATCCTGATAAGCATGCGTTAGTTGTACAATGAATAAGGGAGACTATAGAATAATATAGATGTACTTGTATGAAAGTGTTCGAAAAGAATGTTGCAAGTACCATGGACTACCAAAAGAACAAGCAAATCAATATTGGAAGAAGTACAGCAGTCAGAATGTTCCTAAGAAGCAAGGATGGCAAGATTTCATCTCTCTTATTTTGGACCTATTAGGAGGGACCAATCCTACCACTTGTTTGTCATTAAGTTTTATTGTGGTGGCTTACATGTTGCTGTGATGCTGAAAGCCATGTCACTGACATTTTAAGTACACACAGTGTCACCCATGGTAGATAGGTTTCAGCTGAGCCTTTAAACTAAGAAAGACTAGTTCATATATGTCTATGTTAGACTTGCAGCCAGAATTCTCCTTGAAAGCTAGGATGGTAAGACTTAATATCTTGCCTTTTGGACATCATACTTACCAAAAGGAACCAGTCTATGAAGAAAGACGTTACGCTTGAAAATATGCAGGATCATAAAAAAAGGGTAAGCCTCAACAGTGATGGATTGATACCGTGACAGCAACAATAGGATGAAATGTAACAGCGAACGTGAAGATGACCCTGGAGCAGGCAGTGTTTTGTTTTGGTGTGCATTGTGTTGCTATGAGTCAAACCTACTTGATGGCACCTAATAACAACAATAATATAATACTTAATTGGCAATTTTTTCTTTCAGAATTTTACATATGTCATCCTTTAGTATTCTGTCTGCATGGTTTCTGCAAAGACATAAGAGCTTATTGTAATTTCTTTATTTTTCCTGAGATGCTTTCAGGATACCCTCTTACAGATTCTTATGTTTGATTTTGGTAAGTTTCATTATTATAAATCTTGTTAATTTTCTTTTGGGATCCATCTTACTTGGAGGTTTGTGTTTGGATTCCTCAACATGGAAGTAGTTTCTAACCTCCCAAGAGTGTCTTGGAATAGCGTGCCCAACTGCTATTATATGTTCTAACATGGGAACATTGAATGGTTTAAAATTAAGAAAGGTGTATAACGGGGTTGTATTCTTTCACCATACTTATTTAAACTGTATGTTGAGCAAATAATCCAAAAAGCTGGGTTATATGAAGAAAAACATGGCATCGGGATTGAAGGAAGACTAATTAATAACCTAGATATGCAGCTGATGCAACCTTGTTTGCTGAAAGTGAAGTGAACTTAAAACATTTACTGATGAAGATCAAAGAGCACAGCCTTTGGTATGGATTGCATCTCAATGAAAAGAAAACAAAAATCCTCTCCACTGGACCAATTACAACATTCATATCGATGGAGAAAAGATTAAAGTTGTCAAGGACTTCATTCTTTTTGGATCAACTATCAACACTCACAGAAGCAGCAGTCAAGAAATCAAACGAGGTATTACATTAGGCAAATCAGCTGCACAAGACCTTTTTAAAGTGTTGAAGATCAAAGATGTCAGCTTGAAGACTAAGGTGCGCTTGACCCAAGCCATGATATTTTCAATAATCTCCTATGCATGTGAAAGATGGAAAGGGAATAAAGAAGATCGTAGCATTGATGCTTTTGAGTTATGGTGTTGGAGGAGAATATTGAAAGTGTTATGGGCTGTCAAAAGAACCAACAGATCTGTGTTGGAACAAGTGCAGCTAGAGTGCTCCTTGGAGGCCAGGATGGCCAAATTTCATTTCTCATACTTCGGACATATTGTCAGGAGGGACCAGTCGCTGGAGAAGAATATCATGTTGGGTAAGGTGGAGGGTCAGAAAAAGAGGAAGAACTCCAGTGAGATGGATTGGCCAAGTGGCAGTATCAATGGGGTCAAGCATATCAACAATTGTGAGGTTGGCCCAGGATCGGGCAGTGTTTCGTTCTGCTATGCATAAGGTCGCTATGAGTCAGTACTGACTCAATAGCACCTAACAACGACAACAACAATATACCTAGGATGTGGATAGCACACACCTCTAAAATGGGGAGTCATGCTCCTGACACTTACACCTAATCCATGAGGGTGCATGGTCCTTAGACTCAGGCAGAGCAGGACTGTGCAGGGGGTGAAGGTACCATCAGCTGCAGGATGGGTGAGGGTGGTAACTTTCTACTTCTGTTAACTGGAAATGTATAGAGAAAAGAGAGAATAGCATGTCTTTGGTTCCCAGCCACCAGTGTGGATGCTTGTGTGGTCATGGGCAACTGGAGCCCATTTTGAAATTTCTTCTTGAGTTCAACACTTCTTGCAAAAGTTCAAAATGACTATGATGTGTCAGGCCAGCTGACAATACACCCATTCCATTTTTTCCTTGCTTTCTGCTTTCCTTCAGTTTATTCCATTAATTGATATTTGGTCCACTTTTCTATGGTGGTGGTGATGGTTATGTGCTGTGGAGTTGGTTCTGATAGCGACCCTGTACAGGGTTTCCAAGGTTGTAAATCTTTAAGGGAGCAGAAAGCCTCATCTTTCTCTTGCGAAACAGCTGCTTGTTTTGGACTTCTGACCTTGCGGTTCACAGCCCAATTTGTAACCACTACACTACCAGATCTCCTTTACACTGAATCTCAGGATTCCAGAATTATCATCCATAACTGTTTCATTTGGTCTCTTGTGTCTTTGTTGTAGAGATTCTGGGTAGTCTTTCTGTTTAGCCTGCCATCTTACTGGAAGTCCTTAGCTATGTCTTCTATGAAAATCTTTTTAAAGTGTTGTCTTTTGTTTTCATTATAAACATCATAATACTGGAATCATTGAGTAATGGGATATATAAAACTGATACTTTACAAGATCATTGCAAATTATTTTGCAATATTATTTTAACCCTGTTCCAAAGATATTTCCTTGATCCCTATTACCTTCAGATTTGGTTTTGTCATTCTTTTTGTGACTAGAATAGTTGTAAAATGGTATTTCATATAGCTTGTTTTGCATTTTTCATATTTCTAGTGAACTTGAGCATGTTTATTAGCCACAGATGTTTTCTTTATTTGAAAATATTTGTTTGTGTTTTTGTCCATGTTTTTTTCAGTAAAATTTTTGTTTCTCTATAAATTCTTAAGAAGACTTACTTTATTTGTTCTTTATTATAAATTTTTGTAGCTATCATCACCAAATTTGAAGCTCTTCTTTTATTTTCTTTGAAGTATCTGTTGGTGAAGAAGAATTCTAAGTTTCATGCAGTCATATTTATCTGTCTTTTATTTTACTTGGAGATTTTTACATCTTTTAAAAAAGTTTATCACCCCCTTTCTTAATCATTTTCATTCATTTGAGATTTATTCAGTCACTGAGATCTTTGCATTTCTATTTCTTGTTTATGTCGTCTTTATTTATCATAGGGAAGATTGGTGGTAATTCTGAACAGTGTTGTATGAGAGTCCTCTGCAAGAAAAAATGTTTTCATTGTCTATATGAGAAATAGAGTACTGGTGTTGTGCTGTGGGCTAATGCGACATTTGAACTGCAAAGTCGGTGATTCAAGCTCACCAGCTGATACTTGGAAACCCTGTACAGGGTCACTATGTGTTGGAACTGACTTGATGACACTTAACAACAACAACAATATGAGAAATACTAGTGATTATTATTTATCTACAGGACTCCATTCAAACATGGATCGCTTACAACCATTGGATTGGATTACAGAAAAAGGGAAAACCTCAGTCATGGAAATGGCAGAGTGATGACTCAAAACCTTCTAAAACCCTGTAAGTGTTCACTTCAGAGTCTTCTGACTTACTTTTTTTTCATACATAATCAATCAAGAAAAAGAAAAGAATAGGTGAGTGATGACAAACTAAATAAATTATACAGTATTTTGAAAGTTTACAAATGTCATGGGGTGATATGCAATTACTTACTGCCGTCTATATCCAGAGTAACTAGATGGTGGTGAAAAGCAGAGATTTCACTATTTTAATGGCATGGTGGAGGAATTCCTTTTTGAGACAGTAACATGTGGTCAAGGACTTGAAGGAGGTAACTGAGCAGGTCCTGTGTGTTTTCTGATGTAAAAGCATTCTGGTAAGAGAACAACTCATGTAAAGAATGAAGTGAAATGTATGTGGCATGCTTGAAGAAATGGACAGAAAGCTTATGATCCTGGAGTAGAGTGAGAAAGTGCTGAGAAGTAGGAAGTCAGAGAGGTAACAAGAGTGTGGTCACAAAATGTAGGGCCATTAGAAGACTTCAGTTTTTTTGAGTGTATTGAGAAGATCTTGGAGGATATTTAGCAGAGGCATGATAGGAATAAGAATATTTTCTTAAAGAGTTAACTTGGCTACTTTATTGAGATTAGATTGTGTATTTTGGTGGTGGTGGGATAAGAGATTAGAATGCAGAAAGTTTAGCAAGATCTCTATTGGTGTTAATCAGGTGAGAGATAATGATGGCTTGATTGAGATTAGTAGAGGTGGCAATTGGTGAAAAGTCATCAGATTTTAGACATATGTTGAATGTATGAGAGGTAAAGAGAAGTCAAGATTGTTCCAAGGTTTTGATCCTTCAATTGTAAGGGTGGAGTTGTTTACCATCAATTCTGATAGGTAATATCAGGAATTTTAGTTTTAGCTATTAGTTTGATAAATGTATTAGGCAGATATCTGTGAATATAGTATAAAGATTTTATGGTATATAATTCTGAAGTTCACATGAGAGGTCTTTGCTTGGAATACAAATTTAACAGGCACTACAAAAAGGAGCTCTGGTCGTGTAGTGGTTACAAATCAGGCTGCTAATCTCACAGTGAGATTATGAGGCTTTCTGCTCCCATAAAGATTACAGCCTCAGAGACCCTACTTAGGGTCACTATTAGTCGGAACCAACTCGATGGCACATAACTGTACAGTTGTGGAGACTGACAGTGTAAGGGATTTAAGATTAGGTGCTTAAATCTTAGATTTAAGGTTGGCATTTTAAATCCATCCAATGGTTATGCTGAATTAAAGTCCTAGAAATTTGTGTTTCTAGGGGTTACAGCCAAGAAAACACTGTACTGCACAGCAGTTCTACTCTAAAACAGAATTGCATGAGGTCACACTGCATCAGCTAACAATCATAGTTCACAAATGTTGTTAATACTATGAAGTTGGATAGAATCTTTAAAAAAATATACCAAGGACTGAGCCCTTAAACACAAAAATGTTTAAGATATTGGGAAGAAGATGGCTATGAAATGCTACTGAGATCGAGTGATTAAAAATGAGAAAAAATTATAAAAGACCAGCTGAGGATGATGGGATCCTTCAAAAGGAGAGCTAGTGAAATAATAGGCAGAATGTAAAAGATTGATACCTTGTCCCAAATAAGATTTTTACTTGAAATTATTACATAGGATCAATTAGATTAATAAATATTGGGAATGGAGTTAAGATTAAGTAATATTTTCTTGTATACTTTAGTCTAGCATCATTATCTTAAAATCATGTTTGATGTTCTCATTCAAGAATTTCACCAAATGGTAATATTTTAGGCCCAGAGAATTTGTCTCAGTGGGAAGAAAGGAAAGCTGAGTTGAAATGCAAGCAAGCATCTTCTATGTTGAAAGTGAGACTAGCATTAGGGTTTAAAATATATCCTTTGAACATCAATTGATGTAACAGAAAAGAGGACTTGTTTGTATACCTAGTTATAATGTGTCACAGAATAATTTTACTGCATTTAGTCAATTTAAAGAAGCTTTTTAAAATGTCAGAAGAATGATTTCTTCAATGTACGCTCACTGGCCCACAGTCACTATTTTTTCCTTCTTTATTATTTGCTAATCTATACTGGTAAGGAGCTCTGGTAGCGTAGTGGTTACGAACCGGGCTGCTAACCTCAAGGTTGGCAGTTCAAAACTGTCATTTGTTCCACAGGAGAAAGATGAGGCTATCTGCTTCCATAAAGATTTACAGTCTCAGAAACCCTGTGCAGGGTCACTATTAGTAAGAACTGACTCCACAGTACTTAACAACAACAACAATCTATACTGGTAATACTAACTAATAGTTTTGAAAATAACTATACATCATGATTTAATTTATTTTTATCAGACACAAGATGTTTTATTTCTAGTAAATAATTTTCCATATATACAGCAATATTGTAACACTGAAATTTTGTCTAAGAGTGACTTGCTAAAATGAATATATTTTCTGATGCAGGGATATTCAACTAATGCCTAAAACTGATGCAACATGTGGATACATCAAGCCAACAATCATCACAAATGATCCTTGTACTAAAAACAACTACTATATTTGTGAAAAGAAGTTTATTTGCCTTGATAATTAAAAAAAAATTAACAAATTTGAAGTTTTAATGTTTTCATTCTTTAGAAGTTATTAGTAAAGAAAAGTTAAGATGGTAATTCTAATAAGTTGGCTATGCATGCTTTATAAATGAACATATCAAAATAAACTTAAACAATTTTATTTCAATGGATATTTATAGGATAAATCTCCAGCTGTATAATTTCTGTATCAAAAGGTATGTGCATTGAATTTTTTGGAATTTTGTTTGTTTTGGGTGAAAATTTACACAGAAAATTAGTTTCCCATTTAAAAATTTATACACAAACTGTTCCATGACATTGGAGTGTAAATGATGCTATCCCCACAATGTGTTAACAGTCTTCTCATTTCTACCTTTCCTTCCCTCTTTCCATACCTCCAGTTTCTCTGCTCCTTCTTGACGTCTCATCTTTGCAATTGAGTAAATGTTGCCCATCACATTCCTCATGGGTGCTGTTTGTTTTATAGGCCAGTCTATTATTTGGCTGAAAGAACCTTCAAGAGTGATTTCAGCTTCAGGTTAACATGGTGTCTAAGGGCAGTAGTTTCAGGAATTCCCCCAGTTCTTATTAGCCCAGTAAGTCTTGAATTTCCTGGATGAATTTGAGTTTTTTTGTACATGTTTCTCCCATTCTAACAGGGACCTTCTCTTGTGTTCCTGGTCAGAGCAGTCAGTAGTTGTAGCTGGGCACCATCTAGTTCTTCTGGTCTCAGACTAGAGGAAGTTGTGGTTCTTGTGGACTATTAGTCCTATGGACTAATTGCTTCCTTGAGTCTTTGATTTCCTTCATTCTTCTTTATTCCAGGCATGAGAAAAACAATAGTTTTATCTTAGATGGCTGCTTGCAAGTTTCTAAAACTGCAGATGCTGCTCACTAAGCATCATATTTTTATGAACTATATTATGCCAATGAATCCAGATAAACCTTAAGTCTATGGACCTGAGCTTTCAAGACCAGCAACTACATCCCATGAGGTTATTTAGAGATGTTTAAGAAGTTTCCATTGTTGTGCCCTTTGGTAAGTATTTACCAAGTGTCTATGTGAAAACCTACTTTACATGTTTTATAAAAGTGCTATTATACATTATTTGTCCTTTTTTAATTGACTTATTTCACTCAGAAATGTCCTCTATATTCATTCATGTTTTTAGACGCTTCACACACTCATCATTGTTTTGTTATTATTGCTAGTCTTTCATTTTATGTATGGTAGTGGTGATGATTGTGTACAGTGGAGTTGATTTTGACTCATAGTGACCCTGTATATGGGTTCTGAGGTTATAAATTTTTGTGAGAGCAGAAAGACTCATCTTTCTCCCATGGAGCAGCTAGTAGATTAGAACTGATGACCTTGTGGCTAGCAGCCCAACTCATAACCCACAAAAGTACCAGAGCTCTTTGTATGTGCCACTTTATGTTTATCCATTCATCGTTGATGGACATTTAGACTGTCTTCATCTTTCTCTATTGTGAATAATGCTGAAAAGAACATGGGTGTGCAAATGTCACTTTTTATTATTGCTCTTATTTCTTTGTATATATACCTATAAGTGGAACACCTGGGTCATATGGAATTTCTATATCCAACTTTTTGAGGAAGCAACATATTGTTTCCCATGTGAGTTATACAACCATTTAAAAATACCACCAATAGTGTATTAGAGTTTCAATTTCCCCACAGTCTTGCCAGCATTTGTACTTTTCTGTTTTTGTTTTGTTTTTCTTAACACATATTTGTTGAGGTAAGATGATTTCTCATTGTAGTTTTGATTTGCATTGTGGAGGACTGGTAACCTCAAGTTTTGGAGTTCAAACCCCTAGGCACTCAGATTTACTCAGTCCAAGGACCTAGAGCACAAACCTGCTCTGTCTCTCCATGCCACCACTTACGATGTTGCTGCATTTCTAGGTAGGGATCCCATGCTCCATTCATCCTCTTCCTTCTTGATGATCCTGGGATGATCCTGCTTCTGAGATAGCACCTTTTAATCCTAGCTGGATGGCAAAACTATCAAAGCCCAGCCTTAGATTACTGTATACCTTGTTTGCATGTTCCCACCCAATCATTTAGTGGGAATTAAGAAGACTTTGAATAGAAAAGCCATGTCAAGTAAATTCAAGGTAACGTGTTATTAGACTGTTTGTGCTAATAGTGCATTTTATAACCCTAATAATTAAAAATATGTAACATGGATTCATAAATATATACAATTAATCCAAGAAGAAAAAGAGTGAAAAAGAAACAGAAAGAAGATGAAACAAACAGAAAATGATAAGTATGATCGATGACTTTAATTTTTCATAAAAAATCATGAATAATATTAACAAATCAATTAAAAGACTAGAAGATAGTAGGAAAAAGCTATAGGTGTTCTATTCCTGAGAAATTAGCCACTGTAAATTTATGAATAGCATGAGAATATTACCTGATATAGTGATAGAAATTGAGCCCCTCAGATTGGAAATCACTCAAACTATAATTGACAAAGAGCTGACTCCTCAAAGTAGGATCCATCTTAATGACTTACATGGAACCAAATTTTGGAGAACTTCATTTACTAATTGAGTACAATTCAAAATAAAAAAAAACTGCTGCAAACATCCATTAATAATTGCAACATCAAAGGTATGAACCTATAAAATTGGAAGTCATCGAAAATGATAAGAAAGATCTATGTTCTAGGCATTAGTGAGCTGAAATGAATAGGCATTGGCCATTTTGAATCAGGCAGTCATATGCTTTACTTTACTATGCTGACAATGACAGGTTCAAAAAGAATAGTGTCACATTCATCCTCAAAAAGAAAACTTAAAGATCTATCTTGAAGTACAGTTCTGTCTATGAGAGGGTACTATGTATACACTTAATACAACTGTTATTCATATTTACACTCCAATATCAAAATGAATAATGAAGTATCTGAAGAAATCTACAAACTTCTTCAATATGAAATTAATAAAAAATCCAAACAGAATGTATGGATAATTACTGGAGAGTGGGATAAGGAAATTGAAACCAAAGAGGAAGGATAAATATTTTGGTATTATGGTCTTAGTCATAGAAATTACTCTGGAGATCTCCTGATAAAATTTTGCAAAACTAGCGAAGTTTTCATCACAAATACCATTTTTTAACAACATCAACTGTGACTGTACACAGATACCTTGCCATTTGGAACACACAAGAATCAAAGTGACTACATCTGTGGGAAGAGGCAATGGAGAAACTCAATGTTATAGCCAATATGAGCCCTGGGGTTAATTATGGAACAGATCACCAACTATTCATATGCAAGTTCAGATTTAAGCTAAAGAAAATGAATATAAATTGGTGAGAACAAAAATACAAATTTGAGTATATCCCAATAAAATTAAAGACCATCTCAACAAGAGATTTAATGTACTGTTACAACTGCATGAAGACCAGAGTAATTGTGAGATGAGAACAAGAACATTATACATGAGGAAAGAAAAAGGTAACTATATTGACTGGAGCTACAGAAAAGACCCAAGTGGATGTCAGGAAAAACTCTGTAACATAGAGTAGCTAAAGTGACAGGAAGAAATGACAAAGCAAAAGACCTTAAATACATTTCCAAGGATAATTTTCTAGAATAAAGACATGCACAAAGACTTGGAGTTAGAAAACAAAAAGGAAGAACACACATAGTATTTCTCAAGCTTAAAGAACTGAATAAAATTATTCAAGCGTTAGGTTGCAATATGCAAGGCACTAAGGAACTCTGGTAGCGTAGTGGTTATGAATCGGGCTGCGAACCAGAAGGTCAGCAGTTCGAAACTACCAGCTGCTCTGCGGGAGAAAGATGAGGCAATCTGCTCCCATAAAGATTTACAGCCTCGGAAACCCTATTCAGGGTCGCTATGGGTCGAAACCGACTTGACGGCACTTAACAACAACAACAAGGGACAATTCTGGTGCAAGATTATTTCTTATTGCTGTTTTAATTTGCTTCTGTTTAAAGTGGTGCTTGCAGTCCATTGTTTGCTGTCCAGCACATTATCCAGGTATAGCACTCCAGAATAGTGCACTGGACTGTAAGGTCAGTTTGAACCACAAGGTCATCAGTTCAAAACCACCAGCTGCTCTTTGGAAACCCTATCCAGGATTGCTATGAGTCGGAACCAACTCAACAGCACTTAACAACAATGTGGCACTATGGAATCCTGTTGTGGCATTGCGGGTTAATGTGCTGGACTACAAGGTTGATTTGAAACCACCAATGATATGGTTCAAGCTGACTACCTGCTCCTCAGAAACCCTATGAGTTAGAACCAACCTGATGGCACTTAACAACAATAACGATGTGTCACTGTGGTGTCCTGGTGTGGTGCCGTAGGACAAGCACTGCCCTGCAAGGCCAATTTGAACCACAAAATCGATAGTTTAAACTCAACAGCCTAAGTATCTTTGGTAAAGTGTCTGTTAATGTCCTCTTTCCATGTTTAAATTGTCTTTATCTTGAAGTAGTGTTGTAGCTTTCTATAAATTTATAGATTAGTCCCTTATATGTTATTGCAAAAAAAAAAAAAACAAACAAACACAAAAACACAACAATCCCCCTAGTCTGTTAACTGTCTTTTTACTGTTTTGGTGAATCTTTTGCTCTTATACTTGAATCCATTGCTGCTGTCACTGTGCCGGTCCATCTCATTAGGAGTCTTCCTTCCTCCTTTTCACTGATTCTCCACTTCACCAAGCATGATGTGCTTCTTCAGGGACTGGTCCTCCTGATAGAACGCACAAAGTTTATGAGACAAAGTCTGATCATCTGGCATCTAAAGAGGATTCTGATTTATTTCTTCAAAGACAAATTTGTTTGTTCTTCTGGTAGTCCAAAACACCTTTAAAACTCTTTTCCAACAAGAAAACTCAAAAGCATAAATTCTTCTAAGGTTTCCTTATTCATTGCTCAACTTTCACATGCATATGAGACTAGAAAATACAATGGCTTAGATCATTTTGGATCCTCAAACTGCTATCACTTCTCTTGAGCACTTTAAAGAGGTCCTGTGCAGCAAATTTGTCTAATGCAATACATCTTTTGATTTCTTGACTGCTTCTTCCATGAGTGTTCGTGGTGGAATTTAGCAAAATTTAATCTTTGACAACTACGATCTTTTCTCCATTTATTATGATGTCATTTATTGTTCAATTAATTGGTGAGGATTTATGTTTTCTTTTTGTTGAGGTGCAACCCATACTTATGGCTGTAGTCTTTGATATTCATCAGTAAGTATTTTAAGTCCTCTTGGGGTCCAGAAAGCAAGGTTGAATCATTTGCATATCGTAGGTTTTAACGTGTCCTCTAATCCTGATGCCACATTCTTCTTCATATAATCCAGTTTCTCTGATTATTTGTTCAGCATAAAAATTGAATACAACCCTGGTGAATACATTCCCTAGTTTTAAACAATTCAGCATCCCATTATTCTATTCAAACAACTTCCCTTTGGTCTATACACAGGCTTATCATGAGCACAATTAAGTGTCATGGAGTACTCATTCTCCACAATTTTGTTCATTGTTCATCAAGATCCACACATCTGAAAGCCTTTGCATAGTCAATAAAGCACATGTGAACACCTCTCTGGTATTCTCTGTTTTTAGCCAAGAATTATCTGATGTGGGCAATTATATCCTATGGTCCATGTCCTTGTGTGAACTCGACTTGAACCTCAGGCAGTTCCCTGTTGTAGCCATTTTTGAACTATCTTTAGGAGAATTTTACTTGCATAGGATATTGAAGATATTGTCCGATGATTACTGCACTCTGTTGGGTAACCTGTCTTTGGAATGAGCACATATATGGATTCCTTCCATTCAGATGACCAGGTAGCTCTCTTCCAAATTTCTTGGCATAGATCCATTGCTGCATCAGTTTGTTGAGAGATTTCAGTTTGTATTCTACCAATACCTGGAACTTGTTATTTGCAAGTGACTTCAGTGCTCCTTGGACTTCTTCTTTCAGTATCAACTGATCTTGCAATGGTTGGACATCTACCACCTCTTTTTTTGGTACAATGACTCTGTGTATTCCTTCTACCATCTTTTGATGCTTTCAGAATTATTCAATATATTGAGGATGGTGGTGGTTTTGTGCCATGAAGTCTGTTCAGACTCACAGTGACCCTGTATAGGGTTTCTGAGATTGTATATCTTTATGGGAGCAGAAAGCCTTATCTTTCTCCAACAGAACAGCTGGTAGTTTCAAACTGCTGACCTGGAGGTTCTTACAACTTGAGAAATGCTGAGTGAGTTCTTACATTTTGGTTTTTAAAGCCAAGTCTTGACACATTTCACTATAATATTAGATTTTATCTTCTAGAGCTGACCTTTAAATTTTTCTTTTTAGCTCTTCCTCATTTCTTCTGTTTACTTAAACATCTTTTCACTGGCGAGCAAGTTTTGGAGGTTCTTCTGATATACATTTAGGTTTTCTCTTTTTTTCTTGTCTTCTTAATGACCTTTTCCTTTCTTCCTGTGTCATGTTCTTGATGTCGGCACACAACTCTTGTGATCTTCAGTCATTAATGTCTAACTAATCAACTTTGTTATTGAGATGATCTCTCAGTTCAATGGGATATTTCCATGGTCATATTTTGGTTATCATGGACTTACTTTAATTTTCTTCAGCTTCACCCTGAAATTGTATACGAGCAATTGATATTCTGTTTTAGAGTCTGCTTCTGCATTTCCCACAGATGTAGTAAATTTGACTTCTGTGTATTCCATCTGGTGAGGTCCATGTGCATAGTTGTCTTTTATGTCGTTTAAAAAAGGTATTTGTAATGGGAAAAAATCATTGATCTTGCAAAATTCTATAATGTAATCACAAGCATCATTTGTATCACCAAGGCCATATTTTCTAATGAGAAGATCTTCTACCTTTCTGTTTCTAACCTTTGCATACTAATACCAGTAATTATCAATACATCTTGATTGCATGTTTGATCAATTTTAAGCAAGAAATTGGTGGAATTTTTCAATATCATCATCACTGGCTATTGTGGTTGGTGCACAAATTTGAAGAGCAATTGTATTAAATGGTCTGCCTTGTAGGTGTGTGGAATTTATCGAATCACAGACAACATTGTACTTTAAGATAGATACTGAAATGTTCTTTTATATGATGAATGTTACTTGTTTACTCTTCAATTGGTCATTCCTCACATAGTAAACGATGTGATTTTCAGCTTCAAAAAGTCCAATACTAGTCCATTTCAGGTCACTAATGCAAAGGATGTTGATGTGTACATTGCCTTGAATTTTCGACAACTTCCAGTTTTTATAAATGCATACATACATTGTACAGGCCATGTTCTGATTATTAATGGATGTTTAAGGCTGTTCCTCCTTATTTTGGTTTGTGACCTATCATCAGATAAAGGTCCCAAAAGCTTTACTCCATTTGAGTTATCATGGTTAACTCTTTTTTCAGGAGGCAGCTCTACCCCAGTTGTATTTTGAGTGCCTTCCAACCTGACAGACTCATCTTATGGCAGCATATCTGAAAATATTCTGGAAATTTTCATGATGTTTCAATATTCAGTATTCTGGTGCTGACTTTGTGCCACTTCTATTCATAAAGTTTTCAGTGACTAAGTAGTCAGAATTATTCCATCACACATTCTTTTGAGTCTTCTTAGTCTGGAAGCTCAGCTGAAATCTGTGTGCCTCTGATGGTATTTAAAGGACTAGTGTCATAGCTTTCATAAAAACAGCACCAGACAAACTGCCACAATATGACAAACTAACAGACAAGTTGTTATGAGATATGGATATAATATAAAAACATGTAGTTTTAAAAAAATAAAAGTTGCTGTTACTGTTGTTAGGAGCCATGGAGTCGGTACAAATCCATAGCGACCTTATGCACAGCAGAATGAATCACTGCCCGATCCTGGGCCAACCTAACTATTGTTGCCACACTTGACTCCATTGATGCTGCCACTTGGCCAATACATCTCATTGGGGGGTGGGGGTCTTCCTCTTTTCCTCTTACACTCCACCTTACCAAACATGATATCCTTCTCCAGTTACTGATCCCTCCTGACAATATGTCTAAAGTATGAGTGACGAAGTTTGGCCATCTTGCCCTCCAAGGAGCACTCTGGCTGCACTTCTTCCAAAACAGATCTATTGGCTCTTTTGGCAGCTGATGGCACTTTCAATATTCTCCTCTAACACCATAACTTAAAGACATCAATTGGTCTACGGTCTTCCTTATTCGCTGTCCAGCTTTTGCATCCATATGAGGTTATTGAAAATACCATGGCTTGGGTCAGACACACCTGAGTCTTCAAGCTGACATCTTTGCTCTTCAACACTTTAAAAGGTCTTGTGCAGCAGATTTGCTTTATGTAATACATTGTTTGATCTCTTGACTGTTGCTTCCATGAGTGTTGATAGTTGATCCAAGAAGAATGAAGTCCTTGACAACTTCAATCTTTCCTCCATTGATAAGAATGTTGTTTATTGGTCCAGTAGTGAGGATTTTTGTTTTTTTGATATTGAGATGTAATCCATACCAAAGGCTGTGCTCTTTGATCTTCATCAGTAAATGTTTTAAATCCTCTTCACTTTCAGCAAGCAAGGTTGTATCATCTGCATATCACAGGTTGTTAATGAGTCTTCCTCCAATCCTGATGCCACATTTTTCTTCATAGAACCCAGCTTCTCAGGTAATTTGTTCAGCCTACAGGTTGAATAAGTAGGGTGAAAGAATACAACCCTGTCAAACATATTTCTTAATTTTAAAACATTCAGTGTTCCCATGTTCTGTTTGAACAACTGCCTCTTGGTCCATGTACAGATTCCTCATGAGCACAATTAAGTGTTCTGGAATACGCATACTTGCAATGTTGTCCATAGCTTGCATGATCCACACAATCGAAAGCCTTTGTGTAGTCCATAAAGCACAGGTAAACATCTTTATGATATTCTCTGCTTTCAGCCAAGATCCATTGGACATCAGCAATGATATCCCTCGTTCCATGGCCTCTTCTGAATCTGCCTTGAACCTCTAGAAGTTCTCTGTCAATGTATGATTGTAGCCATATAGATAGATAGATAGATAGATAGATAGATAGATAGATAGGTAGATCAAAGAAACACTACTCAAAATAGAGCTGGAATAGGTTATTTCCTATAAGAAAATAGATAATTAAGAATAAAAAAGAAACCACATTATTGTAAAAGAATCAACTCATCAAGAGGAATTAAAAAATGTAAATGTTCATGCATCTTAAAAGTACTTTAAAATAATAAAAGTACAAATTGGTAAAACACTTCCTCACCTTTTTAAAGCCACCTAAGTAACCCACAAGGCTGACATTATACTTAATGTGAAACACAGGATGTTTGCTCCCTTAATTCAGGACTAGGCAAGACTGCCAGCTCTCATCACTCTTATTCAAAATTTTGAATGAACTGTTTACAGGAATAAGAAAAAAGAAATGTGAAAGATAAACAGAAAGCATATTATGTAAATAGGCACTTCTACTTCCTAGTCCTGGGGTGGCACTAAAGGATAAGCACTGGACTGCTGACCACAAGGTCGGTGGTTAGAACAAAACAACGCTCCTTGGAAACCCTATACAGGGTCACTATGACTCAGAACCAACGCGATGGTACTTAACAATAGCAACAACTTCCTAGCACAAGATGCTTATTATGGGGTTACTGGAAGTCAAAATAAAAAAGCATTGAAACAACTGAGATGTTTTGTATGCAATAGATGAATAACAGAGTCCAGATACGGTGCTGTGGGATAATGCGTTGGACCATAAGATCAGTTGGAACTACAAAGTTGGTGGTTCAAATCCACCAGCCGCTTCTCAGAAACCCTATACAGGGGTGCTATAAGTCAGAGCTGACTCCATGGCATTTAATAACAACAACAACATATTTCATACAATGGAATTTTTAACTGACATTTACATGAAGATCTAGATCATCTTATATCAAGATAGGTCGATGGAAGATAATGCTGCCTAAAATAACAAGTTTAGAATATTTACATTAATAATTCAATTTATGTACATGCCCATTTGGTTTGCTTATACAAAATGATGATTATATAATAGTACATATCTAGGCTTACATCTATGATTTAAAATAGATATGGAAAGGAAATATCACATTCTTTCCAGGTATATTGACTTTTGAAGCAAATTGAATAATAAGTCAGTATTTATTAAATATTGAAGCTCATACCTGTATTTGGCTTTCAATGTGTGGATCATGACAAGCTGTGGATAACATTGCAAAGAATGGTTATTCCAGAACACTTGATCATGTTCATGAGCAACTTGTTCATAGACAAAGAAGCAGCTGTTCAAATAGAACAAGGAATATTTAGCAGTTTAAAATCAGGAAAGCTGTGTGCCAAGACTAATAAGTTCACCATACTTATTCAATCTGCATGCTGAGCAAATAACCTGAGTATCTACATTATGTGAAGAAAAGCATGGCATCAGGATTGGAGAAAGACTCATTAACAACCTGCCATATGTAGATGATACAAGCTTGCTTGTGAAAATGAAGGGGGCTTAAAATACCTACTGATTAAGTATGGGTTGCACCTCAATGCAAAGAAGAAAAAAAAAATCTTACTACTGGATCAATAAATAACATCATGATAAATGGAGTAAAAATTGAAGTCTAATAGGTCATTTTGCTTGGAAATACATTCAACATTCATAGAAGCAGTAGTCAAGAGATCAAATGATGTCTTCATTAGACAAAATTACTACACAAGACCTTGTTAAAGAGTTCAAGAACAAAGATTTCAGTTTGATAACTAAAGTGCGCCTGACCCAAGTCATGCATTTTCAATAGCCTCATATGCATGTGGAATTTAGACATGAAAAAGTAAGATCATATGGGTCAGAACTGACTTGACGGCACTTAACAACAACAAGTAAGATCGTAGAAAAATTGTTACAGGTGAGTTGAAGAGGAATTTTGTAGTACCGAGGACTTTGAGAAGAACACACTAATCTGTATTGGACGAAGTACAGCAGAATGCTTCATAGAGGCAAGGATGGCAAGACTTCTCCTCTTATACTTTGGGTTTATTATCAGGAAAACCAGTCTCATTATGCTCAGCAAAGTGGAGGCCCAACAATAAAGAAGACTACCCCTGTAGGATATAGATTGGAACAGTAGCAGCAGCAATGGACTCAAGTGAAACAACTATTGTGAGGATGGTGTAGGACTGGGCATGTTTCATTCTGTTGTATACAGGGTACTCTGAGTCAGAACTGATCTGACGGCACTGAACAGCAACAACATGTGTTTGTTACGTTGCTCTCTGTATGTCCTCCGTGTTAAAAATATTTCTAAAAGATAATAAAGTAGTAACTTGATAAAACTGATAGGAAAAGTAGATAAATTCATAATTATACATGGAGATGTCAACATTTCTCCCTTAGTAATCAAAAGAATTCAGTAAGGTTATAGAGAACCTGAATATTACTATTTGACCTGAATGATATTTAAAAAATATGTCAATCATCAATGTCAGAATGTGTTGCTGTTACATGCCGTGGAGTCGGTTCCAACTCATAGCGACCCTGTACAGGGTTTCCGAGGCTGCAAATCTTTACGGGGGCAGAAAGTCTCATATTTCTCCCGCGGAACAGCTGGTAGTTTCCAACTGCTGATCGTGAGATTAGCAGCCTGATTTGTAACCACTATGGTGAGATACTAGTAAATGCACCTGGGATATTCAAAATGTAAGTTGAAGCCATAAAACTTACCTCAGCATAGGAAAAAGAACTGAAACTGGACAAAAAATATTGTTTTGACATCAATGACATTAAACTAGAAATCAATAAAACTGAAAGTAGACAAATTCACAATTATAGATGGAAACAACAACTTATCTTCCCTAGTAATCAAGAGTAAGTAGATATGAAATTATTGTTATAGAACACTTGAACAATGCTATGTAACCTGAGTGATATTTATAGAATATACTAATCATCAATATTAGAATGGACATACTAGTAAATGCACAGGGAACATGCAAAATATAAATTTAAGCCATAAAACTTACTTCAGCATAAAAAGAGAATTGAAACCAGACAAAATATGTTATTTTGACATCAATGATATTAAACTAGAAGTTGATAGTAGAAACATGTTTGGAAATGCCCTACCTTTGGAAATTAAACAACACCCTTTAAAATAATGCAAGAATTAGAGAAATCATAAAGGAAAGTAGAAAATATAGAAAAGATTTTAAAATTGTGTGAAACGCTTAAATGTTTACTTAATGCCCCATTTGCCTGTCAATCTGTTGTACTATGGTGCCTTGTGTGTTGCTGTGAATCTGGCAACTATTCCACTGCTGTTTCAAATATGAGATACCATCAGATTAACCCATGGTGGACAGGTTTCAACAGAGTTTCTAGACTAAGAAAAGAGTTGAAATAAGATATAGCTCAATTTGCTGGAAGAAATTATTAAATAAGTGTTCAACAGTAAATTTCAAAAGGCAGCTGAAGAAGGAAAAGTAAAGTATAGCAATGCAATGTGCGAAAACATGAAGTTAGAAAACCCAGGAGCAGAACACAATCAATATTTCTCAAACTGAAAGAACTGAAAAAAAAAAAAAAAAAACTTAAGCCTTGGTTTGCAATATTGAATGATTAGGAGTAGTGTCTTTAATGATCCAGGAAGCTTCAAAAGAAGATGGAAGGAATACACTGAGACATTTAATAAAAATAATTGGTTAATGTTCAACCATTTGAAGAGGTGTCGCATAAACCAGTCCCCATGATAATGAAGGAGGGAGTTCAGGATGAACTTAAAGCATTGATGAAAAGCAAGACTCCAGGAGTTGACAGAAAAAAAATTAATATTCAGCTTCAACAAACTGGTCACCTTCAACAAACGCATACAGCACTGAAGGTGCTCACTAGTTGATGCCAAAAATTCTGAAGGCAGCTCAATATTTGTGCCCATTCCAACGAAAGGTGACCCTATAGAATGTGGAAATGATTGAACAATAACCTTAATATCACATGTAAGTAAAATTTGGCTGAAGATAATTCAAAAAAGATTGTTGTAGTACATCCACAGGGAGTAGTGAGAAATTCAAATTGGCTTCAGAGGAGGATGTGGAACAAAGGATATCATTGCTGATATCAGCTGAATCTTGGCTGAAAGTAGAAACTACCAGAAGTATGCTCACTTGTGTTGATGACTATGCATGACAATGCACCTGGTTTTTGAGGGTAGTAAGGGATGTCCTGTGAAAATTTCATTGGGAAAGCTTACCCCGTCCAAGCTACACTCTTGCTCTTGTCCTTCAGAATTCTCTTTGTTTTTAAAACTGAAAGAATGCTTCAAAGGAATACAATTTAATTCCCTGGAGGATATCAAAACTGCTGTTTTGATGTGGTGTTAAGTTAAAGAATTCAAAATTCTTTAGGAAAAGGCTAACTGGCCATAGAGTCAATTTCTACTCTTAGCAACCTTATAGAACAGAATAGAATTCCAAAGGGTTTCTGGGAGTTCTGGTGTGACACTGTGGGTTAATGTGCTGGACTGCACAGTTGGTTTGAACTGCAAGGTCAGCAGTTCAAGCTTACCAGCCATTCCTAGGAAACCCTATATAGGGTTGCTGTGGGTCAGCACCGACTAAACAGCACTTAACAAAAACAAAGGCTTTCTGAGGATATTAATTGTTGCAGAAGTAGACTACTCCATCTTTCTCCTGCTGAAGAGTTTGTGTGTTCACATCACTGACCTTTAGATTAGCAGCCCAATGCTTAACCCACTGTGCCACCAGGGCTACAGAGATTGAATTACTGCCCTCAGAAATGCATAGATCTAGCTGGAGGGTATGTCAAGAGACAATAACTGCACATTTTGATACCTGTGTTTAATAAATACTTATAAGATTTTATAGAAATGCTTTTTGAGTAATTTTGATGTACTCACACACAAACAATCACATAGGACTCCTGGTAGTGTAACAGTGATTAAAGTATTCAGCAACAAAAGATTGATAGTTCAAACTCACAAGCAATTCCATGGAAGAAAGATGTAATAATTTGCTTCTATAAAGATTATAGCCTTGTAAACTGTATGGAGCAGTTCTACTCTCAGCTGCTTCACCACTCTCTGAAGTCTTTATGAGTTAGAAGTACCTGGACGACAATGGGTTTGCCTTGGAGATTGCATGTGGTGTTGTTGTTAAGTGCCATTGAGTTGGTTCTGACTCATAGTAACCCTCTATAGAGTTTCCAGGGAGTAGTTAGTGAAAGTGAACCAGTGACCTTATAGCTCAAACTGACCTTGCAGTCTAGTGCTTCTTAGAAACTTGATGCCAGGTCGCTATGAGTTGGAACCAACTTTATAGCTCTCAACAACAAGAACTATATACATACATACATTCACAAGAGAAGCTGATATAAAGGAAATGGCTCAAACAGTTGTAGAGGTGGGAGAGTCCCTGGTCAGTGACAGGCAGGCAGGTAGGCAGATCTGTCAGGTAAGAAGGCAGGCTACTCAAGACTCTGAAGATGAACAGATAATAGACCAGGCCTTTGACTTAAGTCTAAGGAATTTGAGATTGGACAAACAGACAGATGCAAGATCCATAATCAGCTGAAAGAAAGAAAGTATAAAGAAAGCAGTCCACACCCGTGAGAAAAATGTCCTTCAATTGATTGACTGTTCATAGCAGACCTTGTCTTTTTTTTTTTTTTAATGAATTGGTTGAAGGTTTACAGACAAGATAATCAGCTCTACATTCAGCAAACCATATATCTTGTTTCCTCTCAATGATTACAATTCCCTCCCTACAACATTTATCCCTCTTCCTCCTGGTGACTCCCTCCTTATATGTTATAGTTCACAAATGAACAAAGCAAAAATATTTCATGTACACTTACAAAACAAAAAATACCTATATTCATTTAAATGTCCAAAGGGCCCATTCTGCCTGCCAATATTTAGCTAGTATTACACAGAATTTATGAACAATAAATTTGGAGAGAACTAATATTTTAAAATGTTAATCTCTAAATTTTGTATTCAAGATGTATCAATATTCCTATTAACTATGATGTTTGCTCTAAGTTCTTTCATATTGTCTTCCTCAGACTAAGAAATTACCCTTGGTTTCCTGGAAAGTTGACAACAAGTAATGTGTGTCTTTCATCAAGTATTTTTCTGTATCTATTCACTTAATCATGAGATTTTCCCATTTCTTTGCTTAATGCTTTAAATTACTTGGTTAGAACTGCAAGGTCAGCTCCTTGGAAAACACACAATTTGTCTGTGTTTGAGGGGTTTGTGTGTGTGTGAACGTTGACAGGTGATTCTGGTAATTCAAAGAGTCAGAAATGATTTAGGCATTTTTGAGTAAAACCAACAAAGTTAGAGGATTTATAACTACCTCTTCTCAAGTGATATCTTTGTCTGGTTTTCTTATGAGGGTTACACTTGCTTCATAAAACTCTATGTGTGTGTTCTATCCTTTTCTATACTCTGGAACAGCTTAGTTGACTTTTTGTCTGTTGTTCACCGAATGTTTTGTAGAATTTGCCAATGAAGCCATCTTGGCTAACACTCTTTTATTTTTTTCTGAGAGCTTTTTAATGGCCTGTTTAATTGCATCATTTGTTATGGGCCTGTTCCCATTTTCTACTTCAGTCTGTGTTAGTGTTATAAGTAGTGTACATTTTGAGATGTGTCCATTTATCTAGATTTTCAAATTTGTTGGAGTATAGCTATTAAAAGTAATCTGTTACTAACTATTTCATTTCTATTGTTTCTGTTGTGACTTCACGCATCTCATTTGTTGTTTGTATGATCTTCTTTTCCTTTGCTATACTTTTCTGTGCTTTGTTGATTTTATTAATCTTATAAAGCTGCAACAATTCAAACAGTGTAGTATTAATACAAGGAGAGACAAACTGCTGTGGAACAGAAGAGAGTCCAGAGACAGACTCCTACAGGAACAATCTTAGTTTATAACTGAGCTGATGCTAAACTGCTAAAGAAAAAGGGTGGATTTTTCAATAAGTGATATTGAGTCAACTGGATATGTATGAGGAAAAATTATTTTTATTGATATTTCTTATTATAAACCCATTACCATTGAGTCAATTCTGACTAATAACAACCCTATATAAAATTTCTGAAACTGTAAATCTTTACAAGAGCAGAAAGCTTCCTGCTTCTCCCACAGAGTGACTGGTGGGTTTGAACTGCTAATTTTGTAGCTAACCATCCAGTGATATCATACAGTGCCACCAATATGGATTGCAGATCTGAATGTTGATGACAAAATTATGAGTAGTAGAAAACATAAACAGTACTGTGCCATAAGGTTAAAGGGCAAATTGGGCCCTTTAAATTTTTAAGTTTAAAACTGTTCATAAAAAGTCCCCATTAAGAGAAAGAAAAGAGAACACAGGCAGAGCATACCTTCAAAATGTTCATGTTGTTAAGTGCCCTAGAGTCAGTTCCAACTCATAGTTTCCAAACAGTGACTGGTGGGTTTGAACTATTGACCTTGTGGTTAGCAGTCCAGTGTGAATCATATGGCACCACATTAGGACTCCATATTTGAGATTGTTGTTGTTGTTGTTAAGTGCTGTTGAGTCAGTTCCAACTCAAAGCTACCATGTATTGGGTTTCCAAGGAGCAGCTGGTGAGTTTGAACCATGGACCTTGTGTTTCAACCTCACCTTGTGATTCAGTGCTTTATCCCACAGCACCACACTAGGACTCCATTTAGATAGGACTCATGAATTGGCAGTTTATATAAGATAGTATATTGGTTATTGAAATATGATATCTTACTTGTATTGAAATATGTTATTTTACATAAGCTACCAATGGTGCAATATAGTAGTTTACATAAATTACCAATTATTAGTAAGCTAATTTCATCCTGCTTGCCATGATAAACTGTCTTCTGCAATTCCAGCTAGTTTCTACCCATGCACCAGGGCACAATTCCCAGTCTACTGTGAATATAATAAACCTTTACAACTGCTAGCCTTTCTTTCTGGATCTGGATTTGCATCTAACCTTATCCTATTTTATGCAAAGTAGTAGGATTAGAACATCTATCCACTCACCTAGGTATATACACACACACATACTAGGGAGCCTCCATAATCTTGTGGAAAAATTACAGTATTTTTTAGCTCCATTTTTCCATGAATTTTTTGAAGCCCCAACATATAAATACATAAGGTTAAAAAAAAAAAATGATGCTGTTAAGATCCCAGGTTACACATGCATGGGTATACAATATAAAGTTGACTTAGTCTCATGAGGATGCATTTACAACAAGTATATAGATCTAGGTGGAGGTATGTGAAGAAACTATGGCTTTACATTTTAATATTTTTGTTTATTAAGAATATCTATGATTTTTAGCAGTATGTTGTTACTATTAATATAGATGTTGACAAAGCATTAAAAGACTAGGGCTCTTTGGGTCAATGTGGTTGTTATGGGAAAAAACAAAAAAAAAACAATGTTTGTGTTCATGAGTTGCAAATATTTCTAGGGTTAAATAAGGCATGTTGCTGTTAATTGAATTAAACACATTAATTTTTAAGAGTGTGGTGACAATTGTGGCTACAATTACTGGAATAGACTACTTTGATTTGAATGCTTTAAAACGCTGCATTCAAACCCATTCAACATTTTAAGGTTTTCTGTTTCTACTTCTGTCCTAATTATAGTTTTTAGAAAAGCCAGTATTTTTCTCAGACAATTTAAAGAAAAACACAAAAATGGAAATTGCTATTATTCAAAACAGACATCACAATATTGGAGGTATATGTATTTATTATAATCTATCAAGTAATCTAGATACAATAATTGACGTGTAGGATGTTTACAAAAAGTTCTAGGCTTTTTGCAGATGACTGCAAATTTTTACATTTGTCAATTTTTATCATATTAAAGGAGGGCTTAGAAAAATTCTTGGAAAAAATTTATTTTCTTTTATTTCCATTTTTCTATGAACTTTTGAATCTTCAATTTATACAGTAATTGTGATTTGCACTCATTATATAATAGAAAGAATCTGTCAATCATGCCAACTAGAATTTGAATATTCTCATACTTGGCTTTTTAAATTCTTGTTTGTTAATTTCTAAGCTCCTGAGATTCTGCAGATGACCACTCTTTTTTAAGCTTTATGGTAACTTCTGAAATGCAGGCTTTCACTGATCCACTAAACGTCCTTAAAAGGACATATTTTAGTGCTCCCCAATTCTTGACTGATACAGAGTTTGGGGAGAAATAAGAAGATACTGCCACCAGCACACACTTTCTGTGGAGGAATATCCGATGTCATATGATCATCAGCTGTCTTTCTCCTGACACAGCCACTCTGAGGACCAATCATATCTATTCATAATATCTCTTATTCGCAAAGCAGAGGATAAAAAAAGAGCCAGCTGAGATAGCACATTGTTGCTGTGTTACTCACCAAGGTTCTCCTCCAGCTGGTGAAGTCCCTGGGCACAGATGCAGGTACTATGAGCCAGTGTGTGTGTGTGACCATGCCTCTAGTATCCCACTAGTGAGGAAACAAGGATAAAGTCAAATTTTTGTAAACTGAAGTTATGTGGAAAGTTGCAAAAGTTTTGGGTTTTGCAGAAATAATTACTCTTGGGGTTCATGCTAATTAATTCTAGTGTTAATTTTGTGCTAGAGATGAAGGTGTGGACAGATCAGACTAAGAATGTAGAACAAGATCTTTTTATTTATTTAATCATGAGATAGTTCTTGGATTATCTTGGATACTTCTTGAAGTTCTTAAGAATACTTAAGTCATTTTGGACATTTATAAATCTGTTTTTTTGGGGGGTTATTACCTCAAAGGTCAGAAATAGATTATCCATAGCTCTAATTTCTTATCATGAAGTTAAATTTAACTGAAAGAAGTTCAATGATTTGGTAATATGAATTTCAAAATCCAGTTTCATATATACAAATATATTGTCTGCTTATCAATATTCAGTAGCTTGCCAGAACTTGCATGACCTCAAAACAGGATAAATCACATAATTTGGAATTTTACTAGCACAAACATTCATTGGAAATCAAATGTAGCTTATATATACATACTTTAAATCAGCTTTCCTAAATTTCAAAGTAATCAAAAGTGGAATATTAAGATATTTTTAAAATCTCAGTCAAACCTAACTAGTGAAAATCAGTATTCTGATCCTTGTTACAGAGGGACCAAAAAAATTGCTTTTTGAACAATGTTTTCTCTTCTTTAATCACTAAGTATCTTAAATTTCCTTAATAAATCATTTTGTATTGGTTCATGAATATAATCAAATATTTGTATTACTGATATTATAGATTTGTATTATTCATTTTGATGATATGAATTGTATTCCTTTACTTTAAATCTCCTTTCATAGACTAGAAACAAATATGCATTCATAGCATAACATTTGAAAAAAATAGAGAGGTGCATTATCCCTCAGCCTTTACTTACTCTATACCGTAAGGAGCCCTGGTAGTGTAGTGGTTATGTATTGGGCTCCTAATTGCAAGGTCAGCAGTTCAAATCTATCTAGAGGAGGCTTTATACTCCCATAAAGGTATACTGTTTCAGAAACCCTATACAGGGTTGCTTTGAGTTGGAACCAGCCCGACGGCACTCCAGCACCGCCATTCTAGACTGTGCTATATATTATGATATGCTGTTGAGAAGAGTTTAGAAGCAGATAAAACCTTCCTTCATGAATGAATCTGTTTGGGAAGACCCATATTAAATAAGATCTATAAGTGATGTTTGTACTCATTTGAGCTAAAGTCATAGAGTTTAGGTGTAAATATGAATATAAACTTCTCCCATAATTACACATTTTATAAATAATCCCTTTTAACACTTAACTTTCTTCTATTGCTTTGTTTTCTATTTTAATATGCTATGATAATATATATGCAGCTTTATATCTAAATATTGCTTTTTAAACAACGATATTTTTCCAGTTTAAGTTGATTTTATGCTATGAATTTTATGAGCTATGTAGTATTTCATTATATGAATGTAACCTAATTTTATTCAAGCACTTTGTGTTATTGGATTTAGGTCATTTCTCATATAATTGTTATGATAAAAAAATTTTAAATGGCAAGAAAGTCCATTTAAGCAACATATTTTATATTTTAATAAGTTTTCATTATTACGAATTTTTATCAAATTTGTGAAATGTGATACCTAGAAAATTCTTTTTTATTTTTAATATTTTCAATTATTTTGAAAACAGAGCAGATATTGACTTTTTTTACTTTATTTTCTGTATATTGTCTTTTTATTCTCTTTATTCAAATTTCCTTTGTGGTTGCCTATCTTCTTTTTGCATTATTATTTTCAGAGTATGTGGATTGATTTGAGAACATGTTTATAACATAGACTTTAAATACCATATGAAACATGCATTTAAAACATGGTACCAAAAAGTAATATAGGATATATATAAGAAGAGAAGTCTTAAAATATTGAACATGATTATACTTGTATTAAAAAATTATGGATTTGTACTTAAGCAATTTTCAAATTATTATCAATGTGCATAGATTATTTTTCTAATCAGAAAAATTAAATTTTCCTATATAAAGATTTGGTGGTTATTTTTGTTAAATGTTGTATTATTTCTGAAATTGATTACATTTTCTGCCATATATAAGAAACCATGGTAGTGCAATGATTAAGCACTCTGCTGCCAACTGAAACTTTGGTTTTTGGAAAACACCCATGGCTTGAAGAGAAAACAAACGAACTAATTTGCCAATTGTTGTTGTTGTTAAGTGCCGTTGAGTTGGTTCCGACCCATAGCGACCCTATATAGGCTTTCCAAGGAGCAGCTGGTGAGCTTGAACCGCCAACCTCACAGTTTAAACGGCTTTGCAGTCTGGCGCATTAACCCACAGCGCCACACCAGGAATTATGTGTATATATCTTATTTGCTGACATATATAAAAGTAACATCATTCCCTGATTTGAACTGAAATAAACAATAAGAATATATATCTCAAAAATACAAAGTTTAAAGGTAGAGCTGGCCATGAGCATGGTGCCATAATATTGTTGTTGTTGTGTGCCGTGGAGTCGGTTCCGACTCATTGTGATCCTGTACAGGGTTTCCTGAGGCTGTAAATCTTTACGGGAGCAGAAAGCCTCCCGCGGAACAGCTGGTAGTTTCGAACTGCTGACCTTGCGGTTCGCAGCCTGATTCGTAACCACTACGCTACCAGATAATATTATCAGGAGTGAAATTGTCTTTAATCTTTCTGTACTGCCGGCTTCCACAGTGTTTCACTGCATGACTGACTCTACTCATGATTGTGTTATGGGTGTAGCAGTTCCAGATGTGATAGTTAAGGTTTTGTGTCAACTTGACTGTGCCAGGATGCTCAATGTTTTGACAAGTAAGTTATAATAATTTCCCATGATGACATCTGCTATAAGCAGCCGATCAATTGAAAGGAAGCTTCCTCAAGGATGTTACCTTCCTCCAATACATTGGATATTCAGACAAAGCTTGCTTGCTCTCTACTGGGTCTGGATTTTGCATCTGGCTCATCCTCTAACCTCTGATTCTTTGGACTTGTGTCAGTGGCCTACTGTTGTTGTTGTTGTTGTTGTTAAGTGCCATCGAGTCGGGTCCGACCCATAGCGACCCTGTACAGGGTTTCCAAGGGTGTAAATCTTTACGGGAGTAGAAAGCCTCATCTTTCTCCCGCGGAGCGGCTGGTAGTTTCGAACCACTGACCTTAAGGTTCGCAGCCCGATTCGTAACCACTACGCTACCAGAGGCCTACTCTATTGCCTGCTAATTCTGGTAGTCTTTAGTAGCCTGCCTTCTTACTTGCCAGACCTGCCAACTCTGGTTTATCAGCCTTGCAAACATATGAGTCAGAAAGCAAAAATCTTCACCACTGAATCAATAAATAACCTCATGATAAATGGAGAAAAGATTGAAGTTGTCCATTACTTTATTTTGCTTGGATCCATTATCAACACTCAGGGTTACAGCAGTCAAGAAATCAAATGACATATTACATTAGGCAAATCTGCTTCGTAAGACATCTTTAATGTGTTCAATAGCAAAGATGTCAGTTTGCAGACTAAGGTGCTCCTGACCCAAGCCATGGCATTTTCAATAGCTTCCTATGCATGTGAATGTTGGACAGTGAATACGGAAGACCACAGAAGAACTGATGCATTTGAGTTATAGTTTTGTTAAGCTGGCATGCATGTGTGTGTCCTTCCAAAAAATGATGAATTTATTCGGTGTCAGAATATGGCTGCCGTTAGAGTAGATAATAAGTGATAACATATAATTTTTCAAGAAAAGGTATGAATTTTGTGAGTGTGAAATATATCATTTATATTTTTTTGACCACTGACTCAATTCTTTAAAAACATTCTGCATGCTTAAGATAACTCCCAGAACAATGCATGATCATTTTCTTGATGTATCACAAAGAGAATGAAAAGCTGCAACAACAACTTTAATTTTTATCTATGTAGTGAAATAGGCTTTTTAATTCATTTTTTGAGACCATTATATTTATTATTCATTTAGAACTCCCATTTCTTCATGATGAATATTATTATTTCTAAATTGAATTAATTATGCGTTATGAAACATTTCAAAGCATTCTTGCTGTGATCTTTGCTTGCAGCCCTCAAAAATGAGAGAAGACAGACTGGTATATTCAGAGTTGAACTTACACCATCCAAAGAAAGAAAAGGGCAAAACACATCCAATAAAAAAAAAAAGAGGTAATTCATTTTTTGCTTGTTTGTTTCCTGAGTGTAGTATCAAATAAAAAGAAAACAATGAAATCATGCAAGTTGTATTAGATATCTTTGATATTTTATGCATGGTTCTTTATATATAAAGAATAATATGAGGGTGCTTCAAAAAGTTGGTGGAATCATTCCATTATTTTTTATTCCATTTTTCCACAAAGTTTTTGAAGTCCTTTTGACATTTATATGTAATATTTGTTAATATTTTTATCAGAATGATTAGTAATAGCAATCTTAAATTCTAAACCAAATTTCATTTTGCTCTAATCCTGAGACCTTCACTATGCTCATTATAATCTGCCTTTTGATTTTGTTCAGAATTTCCATGGCATATTATAGCAGCGTTCTTTGTCATCATATGTTTTCTCCTCCTGCTGGCAGTCACAGTTTTAGTGTATTTGGGTAAGTATCAGATACACACGGTTCCTAAAAGAACACTGAGTCAGTGTGAAAAATGAGATACTTTAATTGCTGAACTGTTATTGAATATTTACAAACTATAAGATTCTAGAGAAATTAGTGATCATGATGGTAGTGATGATGATAATAATGCTTTTATTATTTTGCTATTATTCAATTTAAATTCGACACAAACGGTTTAAAGCTATGATTTTTTAAAAAATCACTGATGAATACAGTATATGTTGCATATGTATTCTTACTTATTTTAGGCTTGCAATACTACAAGAGATTTGACAAAACCTTTATTTGATGATTACATTAATTATTTTACTGCAATACTGCTTAAATCATACAGGAGAATGAACACAGTATGTTTCTTCTGTGACTAAAATGTTGTTCACTAGTTTGGATAAACATTGTATTGTTGTTGTTGTTGTTGTTAAGTGCTATTGAGGCAGTTCCAACTCATAGTGACCTGTATAGGGTTTCCAAGGAGCAGTTGGTGAATTTGAACTGCTGATCTTGTGGCTGAGTGCTTATCCTACAGCACCTCACCAAGACTCCATTGTACTAGTATTCAGAATTGTATGCACTTGTTTTCAATGTATTTTTTCTGGTGATTACTAATTCTTTATCTCATTAATACGAAAACCAACTTTGGATAAAAATATATAAATGGCACCAATGATACAGAAATAAAACAATCAAACAAACAAAAACAAAACTAAAAAAATTTTAATGAAATCAGTATTTTTTAAAGTGAAGCATTTTTATAAAGGAATGTATCAGTGTTGTGATAAAGGTTTGAGGAGATCAGATAAGTACCCTAAAATACTGAGGTAAAGAAACTTACATTGTTCTTTGTTGACATTAGCTTACTCTGAATCATGGCAACCTTATGTATAGGAGATACTAACCAATTTGAAGTGAAGGACAGGCAGGAATTAATGAAGAGTTTAAGCACAAAGAAAATCCATTCAAGTAGAAAGATCAACATAAAAAAGAACAGATTAATGTGTTTGGTGAATTGCAAACCATTCCCTGTTGAGTGAAGATTCCATTATGCTATAGAAAGCATAGTAAGAATACTATTGTTTTGTTTGTTCATTGTGTTAACAATAGTGAATATTGAGGTTTTTATGGCAAATCAAGTAGAAAAAACCAGCCATGACAGAATTGGTCTGTTTCTCCCAATGAAAGCTTTGATAGTATTTACAGATTGGAGACCTTCAGAATGTATCTGGTAGGTTTAAATGTGTGGTAGAGTAAATGAATCAGCTGTGCTATATTCATAAAAGTGAATATTATACTGTAGTCAATGTCAGTGAGCTGCAGTGGTTGGTGAATAAATCTTACCTTGATAATACAAAGTTACAAGTTAAGTACCAAATTGTTTATATACCAGGATGCTTTTTAAATAAAATTAAAATGATAAGTGCACTTGAAAACTACATCGTTTATAAAATGTTATTTAAAATAAAGCAATTAAAATTATATAAAATAACAATATATATAAAATACACATATATTGCATATATACTATATACATGTGTTATATATATAAAATGAAGCAAGGAAAGGATTACAATCGATTTAAGAGAGGCAGGAGAACAGAATAGGATGGAGTAAAATATGTATATGAATAAGTAAATATAATCGATAAGGTCCTAAGTACAGTTTTGAGTAACAACAAATTGAATATTATTGAGTAAATAAATAAATTGAGTAAATAAATAAATAAACAAAATATCCTATTCTTGGATTGGTGTTGATGATGTTTCAAGAGTGAAGGATTATGAATACTCTAATTCTAAAATACCAAGTAATAAAGGTTATAAAGAAACAGCTCCATTATAAAGGACTAAAAAAAATAAAGGACAGGAATTTGGGGAGAGAGTGATTTGAGATTTTCATATAAAACAATGTATAAACATTAGGGGGAAATTGTAGAGGATACAAGAGGGAAATGGAATAGTTGGAGACCATGATTAATAATGGGTGGAGTAAAACCTACAAAAACAAACACACTGACATCAAGTTGATTTCAACTTACATTTAGCTGTCTAGTGCTTATCCTATAGTGCCGCACCATCCCTACTTTACCTTACTGTATGCTTACTAGTGGAATAATGCAGGTTTCTATTAATATTATTGGAAGATTCTACCTTGTTCAGTGTAAAGTGACATTCTCTTCTGAAAAAATAGATGTATAAGAGGAGGATCATTTGTAAGAGGAAAAACAAGAATTTATGCGGATTTGTGCATAATGTTTAGTATTTACATATAAAGTAAGGATGAGGCCATCTTCTGAGATGGAGGGTTGAGAAGTGGTAGATAAACTGTAAAAAGATTAAATATTGGGAAGTAGCCTGCTCTTTCTCTGATTGTACTCTATTTTGATATAATTTACTGTTATTTAAAATTATAGTAAATTATCATAATATAGTAATTTTCTATTAAAGCATTCATGATCTTTATTATATAGTATGGATTGAAGTTTTTAAGAACATTGCTAAATGCAAAGTTCAGGATATGGAGGATGAAAAAGGAACAAGTACTTCCTTGCAAGAATTTCAAAACACCACACCAGAACTCTTAACAATAGTAACAACACCAATTAGTAAAGGTATGTATTGAATCCTTAAGGTAATAGCTGACATTTAAAAACATGGTATTAACTTCTTCTGTCTCATTTCCATATGCATTTTTAACACTGAATTTTTAAAGGATTTTTAGTTTTGCTTATTTTCCTCATCATACCCATTTTCATTTTTATATTTAATTGAACACTAGACATTCGTAAGAGACAAGTATGAAACCCCTGTTATGTTATCATTATTTACCCTTTTATATTGCACTCATTGATGTTGATTAAATAATTTGAATATTTATGGATGTTAATGAATATCCCTCAAAATAAAGAATTCTTGAAATTAATACTATATCACTGCACTTAGGTTTACAGTTGAGAATCCAAACCTTCTCAGTACAACCTTAACAATGGTCTTGGCTGTGTTAGAGACCGTCTCTGATTCAACCATGTTCCTGTCTCCAATTGAAAGAAGAGCTATTCCCAATCTGCAGATTTTGAGATACAGAAAAATCACCCTTTCTCAGACAACTCAGTTTAAACCAAGCAGTGAAATATATATATCAGTAGTCTTGGCACTGGCATGATAATGGTGTCTTTTGTTTTCAAGAAAAAGATTTTGGCCTATGTAAAGGAAAATGGTCCTGTTGTGGAGAACACTGTTACTATTTTTCCAAAGAAGAGAAAACTTGGAATGACAGTAAGAAGTCATGTGAAGAAATGAATTCTAATCTCATTAAGATTGATGACAAAGATGAACAGGTATGTTTACTTTATTTAACCTGAATGAGTACTTTATGGTTTGAATTAAGATAATTATTTAGACTTCCTTTCTCTTCTATTTGACCTAATTGGTGGAAATACTTATGCATAATGACACAGGTTTATCTACAGATAAGGGAATATAGGAGTAAAAGAGGATCGAGAGAACCATTTCTTTTAAACTAAGAGAAGTAGTTTTGCTGTATATATCATGAAATTGTTTTTAAAACCTTTTATTACATAGTCACATTCTAGTGCACATGTATTCAATGTTTAGCCTTTTTTGATTGTGGGTAGAAAAAGGAAAACTTCTTTTGTGCATACAAGCAGTCTAAAAGAAATGACTTCTCAGTATACACGGTCCTGTTCTTCTACTGGTAGCGTAGTGGTTACGAATCGGGCTGCAAACCTTAAGGTCAGCGGTTCGAAACTACCAGCTGCTCCACGGGAGAAAGATGAGGCTTTCTACTCCCGTAAAGATTTACACCCTCGGAAACCCTGTACAGGGTCGCTATGGGTCGGACCCTACTCGATGGCACTTAACAACAACAACAACAAATTCTTCTACAAGATATTTTTGGAAAACAGTACACTTCTTTTACTGGCATGGCCACGGGAAAAACAGGATGAAAAATAAAGAGAATGAATGCAGATTGAATGATTCTTCATAAAAGAATTTTTGCTTCATTCATAGCCTGTAATGTGAGAGGAAGAATCACTTTCTAGATTTATCATGCTTGTCATAACCTGAAAGGCTTGAAAATATGAAATCAAGCTAATAGACTTTTTCTAATGATTCAATTTAGTTACTGAATTTCATTTGTAATGTTTACATTTTGGTTTTTTGGTTTTTTTTTTTTAAGTTTTTATTGCAAACTGAGTGACAGTTTACATGGGAGAACATGGATTTTACACTCATCGTTTCATTGCAATTATTACATTTCTTCCGTGCATCATCATTCAACAGCATTTGCTTCAATTCCCTGTTTTGTTTTGTGTGTGGGTGGAATGTACACAAAAACACTCAGGAATATAAATAATTTAAACAACCAAAGGGCACATGTAATGTTTAGTTTTAACAATATGATTTCTGTTAGTGCTTAAGGAAGGATAAGTTAAAATCCCTTATATGAACATCTAAAAGTTCATGAAAAATTCCATTAAAATTGAATTCCATTTTGAAGTGACTTCATATTTCCTTATTTTAAAAACCTTTATAAAACAATATGCATAAATCATTCTTCACTAAAAGAAACATACAGAGCGATAGAATATGGAGTAAAAGAGAAAAAAAAATCAAGATACAACTTAAAATTATCTGATCACTTTGAATCTCAGTTGTTATTAAGCAGAAGTCCCTACGTAGGTGCAAACACCTAATACGCTAGCATACTAACCAAAGAATTGGAGGTTAGGATCCACCTAGATGTGCCGCAGAAGAAAGGCCTGGTAATTTACTTCGTAAATATCAGCCATTGAAAATCCTGTAGGGTATAGTTCTACTCTAACAAACATAGGGTCATCTTGTTTTGAAGGTGACTATGATAATTGGCCTGCAATCAATTCCTAAATTAATTGAGTTTCATTTTATTCCTAGGAAATTTGCTTAATTTATTTTATTTTGTAATTTTTCTTGTAACTTTCAATTTGTCCACTCCAGTCTTATTTCTGCTATTAAATTTTCTGGATCAAGGTTTGGATACAATTTGCATATACCCAAGATATCACTGGGATGGTGCTGCCAGATAATGTACTGGACCACAAGTTAGGTTTGAACGATAAGTTTGGAGGTTCAGATACACCATCTGCTCCTCAGAAACCCTATCCAGGGTCACTGTGAGTCAGAAGTAACTTGATGGCACTTAACAACAACAATAAAGGACATCCCTGAGCTATTCTCAATCTTTTGATCCTTTGAAATTTCTTGGGACTTTTTCTCTTTATTAAAGCAAAAGTTAGACTTCATACATAATTCTTTCATTTGACAATAGTCTTGTAGTATGCATCTAAACACTTAAACAGACTTTGTTCTAAAATGGCATTATTGTTAAGTGTCATGTAGTTGATTCCAACTCATAGAGACTCTGTATAGGGTTTCCAAAGAGCAGCAGTTGGATCTGAACTGCCAACCTTGTGATTTGTATTGCATTAGTCTCATACTAATTATTTAGGATCATCTTTCTTTTCCTGCTCATGAAACTGAAGAGTACGTATCAGACAGTGGCTTAAATTCATTGGTATTTAAAAACAGAGGCTGACTTTTGCAAATTTATGAATAATACTGTTTTATTGTTCCATTGAGTTGATTACAACATGTAATGACCCTGACAGACCAAGTAGAACTTACCCCCTTGGGTTTTCTAGGCTATTTGATTAAAAGAACTAACCATGGGCCTTTTCTCCAATGGAGGGGTTGGTGGGTTCAAAGTGCTGACCTTCCCATTAGCAGTTGAAAGGTTAACTCTTTCCTCACCTGAGCCCCTTGTGTATATTCTAGTTGTTGTTTGGTGCCTTCAAGTCCCGTCCAAATCATAGTGATTCCATGCACAATAGAAAGGAACACTGCATGGAACTGCAACATTCTCACAATTGTTATGTTTGAGAACATTCTTGCTGTCACTGTTTAAATACATCTTGTTAGAGGTCTTCCTCTTTTTCACTGACCCTCTACTTTACCAAGCATGATGTTCTTCTTCAGGAACTGGTCTTTCCAGAAAACATGTCCAAAGTAGAAAAGATGAGGTTTCACCAGCCTAACTTTTAAGGAGCATTCTGGCTGTACTTTATACTTCCAAAATTCTTTGTCAACATCATAAATTCAAATACATCAATTCTTCTATGATCTTCCTTATTCATTGTACAACTTTTACATGAATTTGAGGTGACTGAAAATACCATGGCTTGGGTCAGGGGCACCTCAGTCCTAAAACTAGCATCTTTCAGTTTTGACACTTTAAAGGTTTTTTTTCCTGCAGATTTGCCTAATACAATATGTCCTTTTTGTCAACTGCTTCTTCGATGAGTGTTGATTATGGATCGAAGCAAAATGAAGTGTTTGAAAGCTTCAATCTTTACTTTCTTTATTATGATGTTATTTATTGGTGCAGTGTGAGGTTTTTTGCTTTGTTTACATGGAGGTGTAATAAATACTGAAGGCTGAAATCTTTGATGCTCATCAGTAAATATTTCAAGTCCTCTTTCCTTCCAGTAAACAAGGTTGTGTCATCTGTATAACACAGGTTGTAAATGAGTCCTTCTGGAGACTTAATGCCATGTTCCTCTTCATATAATGTACCTTCTCTGATGATTTGTTTAGTATGGTAAATGAATAGATATGATGAAGAAAATAACCCCAGGGAACACCTTTCTTTATTTTAACTCTATCAGTATCCTGGTGTTCTGTTCAAGCATCTATTCAAATGACTGGTCCATGTACAGTTTTCTCTTGAGCACAATTAAGTGTTCTACGGTACCCATTAATTTTTTGTTTGCAATGTTTTCCATAGTCAAATCTATAAGAAAGAATTAACTAATAGACTTCGAATTCTAGGGTTTCTTTGTAAACTTTGTAAAATGGTTGCAACAATACATCAACAGCAAGGTGCTAGAAATTCAAGCCTAATTCAGAAGGGGATGTGGAACTAGGGATATCATGGTTGAAGTCAGGTGGTTTGTGACTAAAAACATAGAATCCTAGAAAGATGTTTATTTGTGCTTTATTGACTATGCAAAGACTATATGGTTAATGACAAACTATGGATAAAATTATGAAGAATGAGTATTTCAGAACACTTTATTGTGCTTATGAAGAATCTATACATAGAACAAAAGGTAGTCATTCAAATGGAACAAGGAGACAATGAACAGTTTAAAATCAGAAAATGTGTATTTTATCACCATACGTATTCAATGTATATGCTGATTAAATAATCTGAGCAGTCAGATTATATGAAGAACATGGCCTCAGAAGTGGAAGACACATTAATAGCCTACAACATGCTCATGATACAACCTTGCTTGTTTGAAAACAAGAAAACATAAGTGAACACTGCTGGAAATTAAAAACTACCATGTTCAGTAAGGATTGCAACTCAGCGTAGAGGAAAAAAAAGTCTTCATAACTGGGCCAATAAAATAACATGATATATTGAGAAAGTTTGAAATTGTCCAAGACTTCATTTGCTTGGATCTACAACCAACACTCATGGAAGGAGCAATCAAGAAAGCAAACAACAAATTGCATAAGACAAATCCTCTAGAAAAGACATCTTTAAAGTGTTAAAGAGCAAAAATGTAAGTTTGAAGACTAAGGAACACTGATCCAACCCGTGATATTTTCAATACCCACATATGTGTATGAAAGTTGGACAATAAATAAAGAAGACTATAGAAGAATCAATGCATTTGAAGTATGGTATTGAAGAAGAATATTGAACGTGCCATGGACTACCAGAAACAAAAACGAATTTGTGTTGGAAGAATCATAACCAGAATGTTCCTTAGAAGCCAGGATGACAAAGCTTCATCTCTCATACTTCTGACATGTTATCAGGAGGAAACAGTCCCTAGAGAAGTACATCGTGCTTGGCAGAGTGGAAAGTCAGTGAAAAAGAGGAAGATCCCTAATGAGATGTATTGGCACAGTGGCAGCAGCATTAGGTTCAAACATAACAGCAACTACAAGGAAGTGCAGTAACAGGCAGTGTTTCATTCTCTAGTGCATAGCATCATTATAAGTCAGAATTGCCTCCAGACACCTAAGAGCAACAACAATGTACGTGTGTATGACACAGAAACAGAGACGGAGAAAATAAATACATTCCTTCTCGGAATAATATTGATTTATTGGCTATTTGAATATAAAATACAGCAAACAAACTATGCCAATTATAATATGATTATAAAGAGTTAACATTTTTGTTATGTTTTCAGTGTGTAACTGATTCTGCATGCATTGTTTCAGTGCACAATATATTTGAAATTATATGATCCTCAATTTTAAAGTTAGAAAAATGTTCATGGAAGTTGTTTAATTTTCCTAAATTTACCTAGGAAGTAAATGGCATAATGTAGTTTGAAACCTGAATCTACAATCTTTCATTTTCACCGTTGCATGATATTCAGTACCAATGGTACTGTAGGAAGAAGTCCAAGTAGTACTGAAGATATTGGCAAAAAATAAGACTCCAGGAATTGACATAATATAAATTGAAATCTTCCAGCAAACTGATAGAACACTGTATGTGCTCACTCATCTATGACAAGAAATTTGGTGACAGCTACTTGACCAACAGATTGAAAGAGATCCATATTTGTGTTCATTCCAAAGAGAAGTGATCCACCTGGATGCGGAAACCATTGAACAACCTCATTGATATCACATGCAAACAAAATTTGACTGAAGATAATTCAAAAATGGTCACACAGGTCATTGTTGACAATTAACTTGCAGAAACTCAAGCCAGATTCAGAAGAGGCATGGTGACACTAGGGATATTATGACTGACTTCAGATGGATCTTGTCTGAAAACAGAGACTACAAGAAAGATGCTTATTGAGCTATATTGGCTAGACAAAGGCTTTTGACTGTGCAGCTCATGACAAGATTTGGATAACATTGTGAAGAGTGTGCTCATAGGAACCTATCCATAGATCAAGATCAAGAGGCAGTCATTTGAACAGAACAAGGGAATACTGAATGGTTTAAAATCAGAAAAGGTGTCTTCCAGGGCTTTTTTCTTTCACAAACGCATTCAAATCTGTATGCTTAGTAAATAACTGAGAAATTGGATTATATAAAGAAGAGTATTATATAATGATTGAAGGAAGACATATTAACAACTTGCAATATGCAGATGATACAACCTTGCTTGATGACAGCAAAGAGGACTTAAAATACTGGTGAAATCAAAGACCAGTCTTCAGTATGGATTGTACTTCAATATAAAGAAAACAAAAATCCTCACCACTGGACCAGTAAATAACATCATGATAAATGGAGGAAAGATTGAAAGCGTCAAAGACTTCATTTTGCTGGAATCCACAATCAATACTCATGGAAGCCACAGTCAAGAAAACAAGACATACTGCATTAGGCAAATGTGCAGCACAAGACCTCTGTGAAGTTTCAATTTCAAAAATATCAGTTTGAAGACTAAGGTATGGAGGTGTGCCTAACCAAGTCATGGTATTTTCTTTCTTTCTTTTTTAAAAGGTTTTTTGTGTAAAACTTTAATTGTATAATTAAATCTGTTGATGAATCCCAATAATTTCCTTGCTGAGTCTTTGGAATTTACAAAGTATATGATCTTATCACCTGCAAATAGAGAGAATAATGTTTCTTCTTTGTCCATTCGGATGCCTTTAATTTCTGTTTCTTGCTTTACAGCTATGGCTTAGATTTCTAGCCCCATTATTACTGACTAGGATTAGTGATAAAGGGCATTCTTGTCTGGTTCCTGTTCACAAGGGGAAATGACTTAAATTTCTCATCATTAAGAGGGATGTTGGCTGTTGGTTTTGTATATACGTCCTTAATTATGTCGAGGAATTTCCCTTCTGTCCCTATTTTCTTGAGAGTTTTTTTTTTTTTTTTTAAATAGGAATGAGTATTAGATTATGTTTTTCTGCATCAATTTATATGGTTGTATGATTTTTCATTTGTTTTATTTATATGGTGGGTTACATTGACTTTTTAAAAGTTGAATCATGCCTACATACATATTATGAATCCCATTTGGTCATGATGTATTTATTATGTTTTATGAAAATTGTTGTATTCCATTGGCTGGGATTTTGTTGGGACCTTTTACATCTCAGTTCATGAAGGATATTGGTCTATAATTTTCTTTTTTAGTGAGGCATTTGCCTCGTTTTGGTATTAAACTTATGCTTGCTTCGTAAAATTAATTTGTAAGTTTGCCTTCATTTTCTATATTACGGAATAGTTTAAACAGCTGGTGTCAATTCTTATCTGAATGTCTCGTAAAATTCACCATGAATGCCTTCTGGAGATGGTCATTTTTTTTTGTTTGGGAGTTTTTAATGACTTAATCAATTTATTTTCTTGTTATAGGCTTGTTTAGGCAGGTCATGTATTTCTAGAAATTTGTACATTTTTATAGGTTTTCCAATTTTTTTGGAGACCAATTCTGTTATTGTTCTTTTTATTTTTATTAGTTCTATTGTGGTTTCACCAATATCATGTCTTATTCATGTTGTTTGTCTCCTCTTCTATTGTTAGCTTTATCAGTAGTTGATTGTTTTTAACCATTTCAAAGAACCAACTTCTTGTCTTGTTGATTATTTCAACTATTTCTCTATTTTCTAGTTCATTTATTTCTGCTGGACTGCTAACCACAAGGTCAGTGATTCAAATTCATGTCACTATGGGTCAGAACCAACTCCTTTATTACTTTTTTCTTCTGGTAGTAGTAAACTTACTTCACTGCTCTTTTACTAATTGTTGGAGATTTTGGTTTAAGGTGTTTTATTTTTTTCATTCTTTTCTTCTTTTTGGGCATTTGCATTTATTGCTATAAATTTCCCTATGAGTACTGTTTTTGCTGTGTTTCAAAGGTTTTGATAAGTTATGCTTTTGTTCTTCTTTGACTCGAGGAAATTTTTATTTTTTATTTTATTGATTACCCAACGTATTTTAAGCAGTATGTTGTTCTATTTCATGAATTTATTTGTTTTTCCTTTATCTTCCTTTTATTGATTTTTAATTGTATAGCATTGTGATCTGATAAGATGCTTTGTATTATTTTGCTGTTATAAATTTATTGAAGTTTGCTTTGTGACCTAAGATATGGTCTATCCTTAAAGGAGTTTCTGTTGGCTTAGAAGACATTTGGGGTCAGAGTGCCTGGTCTTGAATGAGTTCTTGCCAGCTCAGAGGAAGGCTTGGGTCAGGGTTCCTGGATCCGGAAGTAGTTTCTGCCCACCCAAGGGGTGTCTTGGGGTAGTGTGCCCATCTGATACTGTGTGTTCTAATATACATAGGATGTGGAGAACTCAAAACAGGGGAGCCGTGCACCTGAGACCTAATCCTTGAGGGTATATGCTCCTTTGACCTCAGGCAGAGCAGGACTGTGCAGGGAGTAAAGGGGTCATCAGCTGCAGGATGGGTGAAGGCGGTAGCTGTTCATACTTCTGGTAACTGGAAAAGTGTAGAGAAAAGAGAGGACAGCACCTTTATGGTTGCCAGCCACCAGTATGGGTACTTGTGTGGTCACAGACAACTGAAGCCTATTTTCATGTTGATGCCTGAATTCAACACTTCTTGCAAAAGTTCAAAATCACTGTGCTGTGTCAGCCCAGCTGACAATGCACCCAATTCCATTGCTTCCTTGATTACTGCTTTTGTTCAGTTTCTTCTTTTAGCTGATATTTGATCCACTTTTCTATACTTACACTGAAGTTCAGAGTTCTAGAATTATCAGCCATATCTGTTTCATCTGGTCTCTTGTGTCTTTGTTGTAGAGTTTCTGAGTAGTCTTTCTGACTAGCTGGCCATCTTGCTGAAAGCCCTTAGAAGAGTCTTCTATGAAATTATTATTATTATTATTTTTTTTTTCTGTAAGAGATTTAT
>NW_006409043.1:394761-402210 GCF_000296735.1 Chrysochloris asiatica | reverse complement strand
TTTTTTTTTTATTGTGGATTGAGTAAAAGTTTACAGGACAGCTTATCAGTTTTCCATCCAACAAATCATACACCTTGTTTCCTTACAATGATTATAATCTCCTCCATGTGACATCAGTTAACAGTACTTCTCTCTATTCACTTTAGCTTTAAACAAAACAAAACAAAAAAACCCTCAGGCATATATAATAAATTGCACCTCCAAAAGGCACATTCTGCAAGTCTGTCTCCTGACCAACAGCTCTTAGTCCCTTTTTTCCCATGAATCTAGAATCCTCAGCTGCTTCCCCTCTCCATGATTCCATCTCTGCCTCCATCTCTGGTGTCCCTGCTTCTCTGGATAAGGTCCCACATTCTGCTTGTGCTCTTCTCCCTTGATGATCCTAGGGTCCTCTGTTTCTGGACTGTAAGATGAACTACTGCTCTGTTTTTGCTACAAAACTTCTACCTTACAATTATGGCAGTAGCAATTAGCCATGATAACAATTATTCACTATTGAATTATATAAATCTTATCCTCATCTCTTTTCATCAGACCCCTCTACACAAGATGAAAACTACTCAGTGGGGACTCTTTCTCTACTCCCACTCTTAAACTGGGGGTGGCGATGGGGGTGGGGTGTCCACTCACACAGGCACCTCCTCTAGTCACCAGAATGTAGGTGTGCAGACAGCGAGAGACCAATGAAGACACACACACACACACACACACACACACAAATTGCCCACACCTTTATCTTTGTTGTTCTGTCTGGCATCTGTGGCTGCTCTGATCCTTCCGCCTCTTGGTCTCTTCCAAGATTTAGCAGCTGAATGTCTTGAATTAGAAAGCAATTGATTTCTTGCTTCTGCTACAAATTCCCCTAGCTGTAAGCCTTCCAACCTTCTAAATATTCCTTTAAATGTGGTTCAGAGTTCTGGCACCATCCCCTGAGCATGCTTGGTCTGGTATTCTGTGTTGTTGCTGGTGGAGCTCCTTACTGCACTTCTACCCAATCCATCAACTTGTTTGTTCTCCTTGTGAAAGTCTTTTTAAAGTGTCCTCTTTTATTTTCGCTATAAATACCTTAGGAGTGGAATAATTAAGTAATGGGATATATAAAATGGACACTTTACTAGATAATTGCAAATTAGTTTACAATATTATTTTAATCTCAGTTTCAAAGACTACCTCTGATCCCTATTACCTTCAGACTTGGTTTATGATTTTTTGTGTATGAATACAATAGTTGTAAAGTAGTTTTTCATATTGCCCTGTTTTGCATTTCCATATTTCTAGTGAACTTGATCTTGAGCATATTTATTGGCCACGGAAATATTTTCCTTTATATCAAATATTTGTTTGTGTTTCTTTTGCCATGTTTTCTTTGTATAATTTTCTTTTCCCTATATATTCTTTCCCCTATATATTCAAAGAATACTTAATTTATTCTTTTTTATAAATTTTTGTGGTTAGCATCACAAAATTTGAAGCTCTTCTTTCATGTTCTTTGAAGCATGTTTGAGGAAGAGGAATTCTAAGTTTAGTGCAGTCATATCTTCTTGTGTTTTATTTTACTTGGAGATTTTTACATCTTTTAAAAAGTTTATCGCCCCTTTCTTGATCATTTTCATTCATTTGAGAGTTATTCAGTTATTGAGAGTTTTGTATTTCCGTTTCTTGTCTGAAAAATGGAGCTGTTTATGTTTTCTTTACTTATTATAGTGAAGTTTAGTGGTAAATCTAAGCAGTATTTTATGAAAGTCTTCTTCAAGCAAACTGTTTTCATGAGAGATACTAGTGATTCTAATTTATCTACAGGACTCCATTCAAACACAGATCCATTACCATCATTGGGTTGGATTGCAGAAAAAAGGAAACCCTCAGTCATGGGAATGGCAGAATGATGACTCAAAGCCTTCTAACAGCCTGTAAGTTTTCACTTCATAGTCATACATTATAGATCAAGAAGAAGGAAAGAATAGATGAGTGATGACAAACCAAATTAATTGTATAGTATATTGAATGGTTTATAAGTATCATGGGTGCTATGCAAGCACTCACTTCCAACTATATCCAGCAGCAACTAGATGGTGGTGAGAAGCAGAAATTTCATTTGAGACTAACATTTGTTGAAGAACTCGAAGGAGGTAACTGAGCAGGTCCTGTGTATTTATGATTGAATAGCATTCTGGTACGAGAACAACTGATGTAAAGAATGAAGTGAAGTATATGCGGCATGCTTGAAAAATGTACAGAAAAGCTTATGATGCTGGAGCAAACTGAGCAAGTGGAGAGAAGTAGTCAGAGAGGTAACAAGAACAAGATCACATAAAAGCTAGGGCCACTGTAAGAATTTAATCTTTTTTGGTGTAATAAGAACATGTTGGAGGATTTTTAGAAGAGGTATGATAAGAATAAGATTCTTTTCTTAAAGAGTTAACTTGGCTACTTTACTGAGAATAGATTGTGTATTTTGTTGGTGGTGGGGTAATAGATTTGAATGCTAAAAGTGTAGCAAGATCTCTATTGGTGTTTACCAAGTGAGAGACAATGATGGCTTGATTGAGATTAGTAGATGTGGCATTGGTGAAATGTAGTCAGATTTTAGACAAATTTTGAATGTATGAGAGGTTAAGAGAAGTCAAGATCATTCCAAGGTTTTTGGTCCTGCAATTGTAAGGGTGTAGTAGCTTATCATCAATTCTGATAGGAAATATCAGGAATTTAGTTTTAGATATTAGTTTGGTAAGTGTATTAGACTGATATCTGTGAATATAGTACAAAGATATTTTGGTATATAATTCTCAAGTTCATATGAGAGGTTTTCACTTGGAATGCAAATTTAACAAGCTGGAGAAGGATATCATGTTTGGTAAGGTGGAATGTCAGAGAAAAAGAGGAAGACCCCCAATGAGACGGATTGACCAAGTGGCAGCATCATTGGGCTCAAGTGTGACAACAATAGTGAAGTTGGCCCAGGATCAGGCAGTATTTCATTCAGCTATGCATAAGGTCGCTGTAAGTCTGCACTGACTCTATGGCACCTAACAACAACAACTGTATAGTTATGGAGAGTGATAGTGCAAGTGATTTAAGATTGGGTGCTTAAATCTTAGACATAAAGTTGGCATTTTGAATCCATTTAGTGGTTATGCTGAACTAAGGCCTGGAAATCTACGTTTCTATGGATTATAGCAAAAAAAAAAAAAAACGCATTATACCGCACAGTAGTTCTACTCTAAAACACATGGATTGCCATGAAGTTACTCTATATCAGCTAATAAATGCAGTTTATAAATGGTGTTAATACTATGAAGCTGGATAGAATCTTGAAAGAAAATTCAAGAACTGAGCCCTTAAACACACAAATGTTTAAGATATTGGGAAGAAAATGACCCTGAAATGCTACTGAGAAAGAGTGATTAAATGTATAAGAGAAAGAACCATGAAAGACCAGCTGGGGATCATGGGATTCTTCCAAAGGAGTGCTAGTGAAATAAAAGGCAGAATTTAAAAGATTGATGCCTTCTCCCAAATAAGATTTTTCAATGAGATTAGTAAATATTGGGAAGGGAGGTAATGTTTTCTCTTGTATACTTTTGTCTAGCATCATTATCTTAAATTCATGTTTGGTTTTCTCATTCAAGAATTTCACCAAATGGTAATAATTTAGTGTCCAGAGAATTTGGCTCTGTGGGAAGAAAGGACAGTTGACTCTGAAATGCAAACAGACATCTTCTATGCTGAAAGTGAGTGTAGTGTTAGAGTTTAAAATGTATCCTTTGCATGTTAATTGGTGTAACAGAAAATAGGACTTGTCTGTATGTCTAGTTAGAACGTGTCACAGAATAATTTTACTGCATTTATTCAATTTAAAGAAGCTTTTTAAAAATTTTAGAAGAATGATTTCTTCAATGTACACCCCCCCCACCCTGCCCACACTCACTATTTTTACTTCTTTATTATTTGCTAACCTACATTGGTAATGCTATCAGTTTTGCAAACAACTATACATCATGATTTAATTTATTTTTATATGACACAAAACTTTTTATGTCTAGTAAATAGTTATTCATATATAGAGCAATATAACACTGAAACTTTGGCTAAGAGTGACTTTCTAAGATGAATATATTCTCTAATGCAGGGATATTCGATTGGAACCTAAACCTGAAGCAAAATGTGGATACATCAAGTCAACAATAATTGCTAATGATGTTTGTTCTAAAAGTAATTACTATATTTGTGAAAAGAGTTCTACTTGCTTTGCTAATAAAAATAATTAACAAATTTAAAGTCTTAATGTTTTCATTCTTTAGAAGTTATTAGTAAGGAACTTAAGATAGCAATTCAGTTGGCTATGCATAGTTTATAAAGAATTATTTTCTCTCAAATTTCCTCTAAACAAGGATAAAATAAGCAGACTTATATGTAATAAAATTAAATAAACATAGTAATACATTTATAGTTTCTACTATTTCTTTTTGAAAATTCAAGAAACAATAAATTAGAAAATGTATGTCTTCCTGACATCAGTTCATTTTTATTTGGCAAAACATTTTACATTTTTATTAATCTCTTAATTGGATTTATTTGAATGGGTAAGCAATGTAGCACCACAGTTCTAAATAGAAAAGGTACAGAATGACAAACACTGAAAGCTGCTTCCTTTCAAATAAATCCCCATCTCACAGATAAACACATAACTTGTTTCTTAATTATAATTACAGAAATATTCCAGTAAAGTACAAGCATATGCATATCTTCTAAACAAGTGTCAGATAATTATAAACAATGATTTTACTTATTTTAAATTACAAGACCTCTCTTACAGATAGCTCTTGTATGGAACTGTAGAATAAGCACTGGAGTATTAACTGCAAAGTTAACCATTTTAAACTACGAGCTATTCCATGGGAGAAAGACAACATTTTTTGCTACTGTAAAAATTTACAGCCTCTGAAACTTTATACAGGGTCAGTATGAGTTATAATCAACTCGATGGTAGAACTGAAATGGATTCTTCATCAGTACATAAGTTTAATCTTTTTATAAACAACTGCTAGTGATACACTAAATAAATGTACCGAAATATATTTAATCAATTTTATTTAAATGGATATCTATAGGATAAATCTCCAGGTGTGTCAAAAGATACGTGCATTGATATTTTTGCAACATTTTTTTGTTTGTTTTATGTGAAAGTTTATACATCAAATTAGTTTCTCATTAAAAAATTCATCCACATATTGTTCCATGACATTGGATGTTATCCCCACAATGTGTTAACAGTCTTCTCGTTACTATCTTTCCTTCCCTCCAGTTTCCCTGCTCTACCTTTACTTCTCATCTTTACAATTGGGTAAATGTTGCCCATCTAGGTCTTATAGTTTGTTCTCAGAAGCACATTCCTCATTGGTGCTGTTTATTTTTTAGGCCAATCTATTACTTGGCTGAAAGATGACCTTCAAAAGTGGTTTCATCTCCAGGTTAACATGGTGTCTAAGGGCAGTAGTCTCAGGAATTCCTCCAGTTCTCATTGGTCCAGTCAGTCTTTTCTGTATGAATCTGAGTATTGTTGTACACATATCTGCCATTCTAATGGGGACCTTCTCTTGTGTCCCTGGTCAGAGCAATCAGTAGTTGTAGCTGAACACCATCTAGAAGAAGTTGTGGTTCATGAGAACCATTAATCCTATGGGCTAATTGCTTCCTTGAGTCTTTGATTTCCTTCATTTTTCTTTATTCCAGGCAGGGGAGAACAATGATTTTACCTTAGATGACTTCTTGCAAATTTTTAAAACTGCATATGCTGCTTATTAAGCATCATATTTTTATGAGCCATATACCAATGAACCCAAATGAACCTAAAGTCTACGGTCCTGAGCTTTCAACACTAGTAACTCAATCCCATGATGTGTTCCTTTATGTTTAAGAAGTTTCCATAATTGTGCCCCTTGGTGAGTATCTAAGAACTTCCTATATGAAAACCCATTTTTGACATTTTATGAAAGTGCTGTTATACACGATTTGTCCTTTTGTAATTGACTTATTTCATTCAGCAATGTACTCTATATTTATTCATGTTATAAGTGCTTCAAAAACTCATCATTGTTTTTCATTATTGCATAGTCTTTCATTGTATGTATGGTAGTGGTGGTAATTGTGTGTAGTGGAGTTGATTCTGACTCATAGTCACCCTGTATAGGGTTTCTGAGCCTGTTCTTTATGAGTGCTGACAGATGCATCATTCTCCCATGGAACAACTAGTAAATTACAACTGCTGACCTTGTGGTTAGCAGCCCCACTCAAAACTCACAAAAGTACCAGAACTCTTTATTGTTTTATTACCACATAATGTTTATCCATTTATCCGTTGATGGACATTTAGACTGTCTCCATCTTTTTCTTTGGTGAATAATGCTGAAAACAACATGAGGGTGCAAATGTCGCTTTTTATTACTGCTCTTATTTCTTTTGCATGTATACCTATAAGTGACACACCTGGATCATATGGAATTTCTATATTTAACTTTTTGAGGAAGCAACATAATTTTTTCCATATGAGTTATGCCACCATTTAAAAATACCACCAGTAGTGTATTAGAATTTCAATCTCCCCACAGTCTTGTCAGCATTTGTTGTTTTCTGCTTTTTTCTTAACATTGTCATATTTGTTGGGGTAAAATGATTACTCATTTTACTTTTAATTTGCATGTGGTGGACTGGTAACCACAAGTTTCAGTTAAAGCCCACAGACACTCAGCTTTACTCAGTCCTTGAGCCTACAGCCTGAATCTGCTCTGTCTCTCCATGCCACTAAAAAACAGTATGATGTTGCTGTTTTCTAGGTAGGGATCCCATTCTCCACTCATCCTCTTCCTTCTTGATGCTCCTGTGATTTTTTTCTTCTGATATGGCACTTTTTAATCCTAGCTGGATGACAAAATGAACCAATCCTAGCCTTAGAGTACTGTATTTCTTTTTTGCATGTTCCCATCCTATATTTGATGGGAATTAAGAATATTTTGGATAGAAAAGCTATGTCAAGTAAATTCAAGGTAACGTGTTATTAGACTGTGTATGCTAATAGTGCATTTTGTAAGCTCCAGTAAAACATTAAAAATATGTAACATGGATTCATAAATATATCCAAATAATCCAGGAAGAAAAATAGGGAAAAAGAAACAGAAAGAAGATGAGCCAAGTAGAAAATGATCAGTATGATGGATAATTTTAATTTTTCATAAAAATAATCATGTTTAATGTTAACAAATAAATTAAAAGACTAGAACAGATTAGGAAAAATATAGATGGTCTATTCATGATGTTTTAGTCACTGCAAATTTATGAATAGCATCAGAATATTGTCTGATATAGTAACAGAAATTAAGTCACTCCCGCTGGAAAGAAGTCAAATTATGATTGACAAAGAGCTGACTCCTCAAAGTTGTTGTTGTTGTTAGG
>NW_006409043.1:363461-394002 GCF_000296735.1 Chrysochloris asiatica | reverse complement strand
TTTTCTTTATATAACCAAGTTTCTTGGATTATTTGCTCAAAGTAGAGTCCATCTTAATGACTTTGATGGAACAAAGCTTTTGGGAAATTCATTTGCTAATTGTGCACAATTCAAAATGAAAAGCAATTGCCACAAATATCCATTGATAATTGCAATATTAAAGGTATGAAATGTGAACCTATAAAAATGGGAATTTGTTAAAAAATGAAAAGAAATGCAGAAAGAGCTATATTCTGGGCTTTAGTAAACTGAAATGAACAGGCATTGGAAATTTTGCATCAGACAGTCATATGGTTTACTATGTTGAGAATGACAGATTCGAGAGGAAGAGTGTTACATTCAACTTCAAAAAGAAAAGTTAAAGATCTATCTTGAAGTACAGTTCTATCTATGATAAGGTAATATGTATTAACTTTCAAGTGTGACCATTAATGCAACTTTTATTCATATTTACACTGCAATATCAAAACCAATAATGAAGTAATTGAATTCTACAAAGTTCTTCAGTATGAAAATGATCAAATACGTCAACAAAATGCATGGGTAATTACTGGAGATTAGTATAAGATAGCTGAAACCAAAGAGGAAGGATACATATTTTGATATTATGTTCTTAGTCATAGAAATTACTTTGGTGATCTCCTGATAAAAATTTTGCAAAACCAATGATATCTTCATTACAAATACTATTTTTGAACATCAACCATGACTATACACAAGTACCTTGCCAGATGGAACACGCAAGAATCAAACTGACTACATCTGTGGGAAGAGGCATTGGAGAAGCTCAATGTCATAGCCAAAACGAGCACTGGGATTAATTATGGAACAGATCACCAACTATCCATATGCAAACTGAAGCTAAAGAAAATGAAAGTAAGTCAGTGAGAACCAAAATACAACTTTGAGTGTATCCCAATAAATTAAAGACCATCTCAAGAAAAGATTTAATGCATTGATATTTCTTCATGAAGACCAGAGTAATTGTGAGATGAAAACAAGAACATTAAACATGAAGAAAGCAAACGGTAACTACACTGACTGGTGCTAAAGAAAAGACCAAAGTGGATGTCAGGAAAAACTCTGAATCATAGAGCAACTAAAGTGACAGGAAGAAATGATGAAGTAAAAGAGCTTAACAATACATTTCCAAGAATAATTTGCTAAAATAAAGACATGCACAAAGACCTGGAGTTAGAAAACAAAAAGGAAGAACACACATAGCATTTCTCAAGCTTAAAGAACTGAAGAAAATAATTAAAGCCTTGGGTTGCAATATTCAAGGCTCTCTGGACAATTGTGGTATGAGATGATTTCTTTTTGCTGTTTTGATTTGCATCTGTCTTAAGTGACTCCTGCAGTCCTGTGCTTGCATTCCAGTGCATTATCCTGGTGTGGCACACAGGATAATGCATTGGAATGCAAGGTCAGTTTGAGTGGCCAGGTCAGCACTTCATATCTACCAGCTGATCCTTGGAAACCCTATCCAGGAGTTGTAACTGACTCAATAGCACTAAAAAAAAAAAAAAAAAGCAATGTGGCACTTAACAACAACAGTGTGGCAATATGGAGTCCTGTTGTGGCATTGTGAATTAATGTGCTGAATTACAAGGTCGGTTTGAAGCACATGGTTGGCAGTTCAAGCTCACCAGCTGCTCCTCAGAAACCTTATTAGTTAGAACCAACTTGATGGCACATAACAACAACAACAATGTGTCACTGTGGTGTCCTGGTGTGGTGCTGCAGGACAAGCACTGCCCTGCAAGCCCAGTTTGAACCACAAAGTCGGTAGTTTAAACTCAACAGCCTAAGTATCTTTGGCAAAGTGTCTGTTAATGTTCTCTTCTCACGTTTAAATTGTCTTTATCTTGTAGAAGTGCTGTAATTTTTTATAAATTTTATAGATTAGTCACTTATATGTTAACGAACAAAATTCCCCATGTATGTTAGCTGTCTTTTTACTGTTTTAGTGAAATATTTTGTTACTGTGCTTTTACCCATTGCTGCTGTCACTGTGCCAGTCCATCCCATTGGGAGTCTTCCTCCTTTTCACTGATTCTCCAATTCACCAAGCATGATGTGCTTCTTCAGGGACTGGTCCCTCCTGATAGAATGCACAAAGTTTGAGAGACAAAGTCTGGGCATCTGGCATCTAAAGAGGATTCTGATTTACTTCTTCAAACGAAGATTTGTTTATTCTTCTGGCAGTCTAAGGTACCTTTAAAATTCTTCTCCAACAAGAAGACTCAAAAGCAGAAGTTCTTCTAAGGTCTCCTTATTCATTGTTTAACTTTCACATGCATATAAAACTTGAAAATACCATGGCTTGTATCAATTTGGATGCTCAAACCATTATCTTTTCTTTTAAGCACTTTAAAGAGGTCCTGTGCAGCAATTTTTTCTAATGCAATAAATCATTTGATTTCTTGATTGCTTCTCCCATGAATATTAATGGTGGAACTTAGCAAAATTTAGCCTTTGACAACTACTATCTTTTCTCCATTACCATGATGTTATTTATTGTTCCAGTGGTGAGGATTTATGTTTTCTTTTTATTGAGGTACAACCCATACTGAAAGCAGTGGTCTTTGATATTCATCAGTAAGTATTTTAAGTCCTCTTGGGGTCCAGCAAGCAGGGTTGAATCTTTTGAGTCTTCCTATAATCCTGATGCCACATTCTTCTTCACATAATCCAGTTTCCAGTTTATTTGCTCAGTATACAGATTGAATACAAACATGGTGAATAACTTTTTTTAGTTTAAAACCATTCAGCATCCCCTTATTTTATTCAAACAAATGTCTTTTGTCATCATGAGCACAATTAAGTGTTATGGAGTACTTATTCTCCACAATGTTATTCATAGTTTATCATGATCCATACATCTGAAAGCCTTTGTATAGTCAATAAAGTACAGATGAACATCTTTCTGGTATTCTCTGTTTTTAACCAAGACTTATCTGATGTGAGCAATGATATCCTACAGTCCACATCTTTGTCTGAACTTAACTTGAACCTCAAGCAGTTTTGTGTTGTAGCCATTTTTGAACCACCTTTAGCAAACATTTTTTGCATGGGTTATTAATGATAATGTCCAATGATTTCTGCACTCTGTTGGGTCACCTATCTTTGAAATGGGCACATATATGGTTCTATTCCATTCAGATGACCAGGTAGCTCTCTTCCAAATTTCTTGGCATAGATCCATTGTTGCATCAGTTTGTTGAGGTATTTTAATTTGTATTATATCAATTTCAGAGCTTGTTATTTACGAGTGACTTCAGTGCTCCTTGGATTTCTTCTTTCAGTATTATATGATCTTGTAATGGTTGAACATCTACCACCTCTTTTTGGTACAGTGACTCTGTGTATTCCTTCCGCCATCTTTTGATGCTTTCAACATCATTCAATATATTGAGGATGGTGGTGGTTTTGTGCCATGAAGTCTGTTCTGACTCACAGCAACCCTGTATAGGGTTTCTGAGATTGTATATATTTATGAGAGGAGAAACCCTCATCTTTCTCATGCGGAACTGTTGATAGTTTTGAACTGCTGACCTTGAGGATAGGACCCTTTATGCTGCAACTCTTGGCTTGAAATTTTTCTCCAGTTCTTTCAACTTGTGAAACGCTGAGCATGCTCTTGAACCTTTTGGTTTTTAAAGCCAAGTCTTTGCTCATTTCACTGTAATATTAGACTTTATCTTCTAGAGCTGACATTAAAATTTTCTGTTTAGCTCTTCAACATTTCTTCTATTTCCTTTAGCATCTCTACACTGGAGAGGAAGTTTCAGAGGTTCTTCTGACATCTGTTTAGGTTTTCTCCTTTTTTCTTGTTTTCTTAATGACCTTTTCCTTTCTTCCTGTGCCATGTTCTTGATGTCATCACACAACTCTTACGATCTTCAGCCATTCATGTCTAATGCATCACATCTGTTCTTGAGATGACCTCTTAGTTGAGATGGGATATGTCCATGGTCATACTTTGGCTCTGTTTGACTTGCTTTAATTTTGAACTTCAGCCTGAAATTGTATATGATCAACTGTTTTACAGTCTACCTCTGGTCTTCCCACAGATGTAGTAAATTTGATTTCTGTGTATTTCATCTGGTGTGGACTATGTGTATAGTTGTCTTTTATGTTGTTTTAAAAAAGATATTTGCAATTTAAATAAAAAATCATTGGTCTTGCAAAATTCTATCATGCAATCTCATGTGTCATTTGTAACACCAAGGCCATATTTTCTAAGGAGAGATTCTACCTTTTTGTTTCCAACCTTTGCTTACCAATCCCAGTAATTATCAGTACGTCTTGATTGCATGTTTGACCAATTTCAAGTAAGAAATTGGTGGAATTCTTCAATATCATAACCATCATCATCACCATCATCATCATCATCATCATCATCATCATCATCATCATCTCTGTCTATTGTGGTTGGTGTGTAAACCTGAATAACAGTTGTATTAACTGGTCAACCTTGTAGGTTTGTAGAATTTATCATCAAAACAGCATTGTACTTCAACATAGATACTGAAATGATCTTTCATATGATGAATGTTACTTGTTTCCTCTTCAATTTGTCATTCCCAGCATATTAAATAATGTGATTGTCAGCTTCAAAAAGACCAATGCTAGTCCATTTCAGCTCACTAATGTGAAGGATATTGATGTTTATCATTACCTTTAATTATCTACAACTTCCAGTTTTTCTAGATTCATAGATTGTACAGCCCATGTTCTCATTATTACTGGATGTTTAAGGCTGTTTCTCCTTATTTTGATTTGTGCCCTATCAAGAAATAGAGGTCCCAAAACATTTATTACATTTCAGTCATCATGATCAACTCTATTTTTAGGAGGCACGTCTACCCCAGTTCTACTATTCTGAGTACCTTCAAACTGACAGACTCATCTTCTGGTACCATATCAGACAACATTCTGGTGTTCTTCATCATGTTTCAATATTCAGTATTCTGGTGCTGACTTTGTACTCCTGCTATAGATAAGGTTTTCAGTGACTAAGTATTTGAAATTAGTCCATCTCACCTACTTTGGAGTCTGTCTTAGTCTGGAAGGCCAGCTGAAATCTGTCCATCATGTGTACCCCTGATGGTATTTAAAAGACTAGTGTCATAGCTTTCATCCTCACAGCACCAGGAAAACCACCACAATATGACAAATTGTCAGACAAATGTCTATTAGATATTGATATATTATAAAAACATATAATTTTGAAAAATAAAGGTATATATAAAGATAGATCAAAGAAACACTACTCAAAGAGGCTGGAATAGATTATTTCCCATAAGAAAATGGATAATTAAGAATAAAAAGAAACCACATTATGGTAAAGGAATCAATGCATCAAAAGGAATTAAAAAATGTAAATGTTCATGCATCCAAAAAGTACTTTAAAATAAAGGAAACACACATTGGTAAAACACTTCCTTACCTTTTTAAAGCCACCTAAAGTAACCCTCAAGGCTGACATTATACTTAACGTGACACACAGGATGATTACTCTCTTAATTCAGGACTAGGCAAAACTGCCAGCTCTCATCACTCTTATACAAAATTTTAAATGAACTGCTTACAGGAATAAGAAAAAGGAAATGTGGAAGAGAAACGGAAAGCAAATTATGTAAATAGGCACTCTACTTCCTAGTCTTGGGGTGGCACTAAATGATAAACACTGCACTGCTAACCAGAAAATTGGTGGTTTCAACCAACAACCTTGCCGTGGAAACCCTAAACAGGGTCATTATGACTCAAAACAAACTCAATGGCACTTAACAATAACAACTTCCTAGAACAAGATGCTTATTGTGGGGTTATTAGTGGTCAAAATAAAGAAAGAAACAGAAATAACTGAGATGTTTTGTATGCAATAGATGATTAACAGAATCATGATATGGCCTTGTGGGATAATGTGTTGGACCATAAGATTGGTTGGAACCACAAAGTTGGTTCAAATTTACCAGCTGGTTCTCAGAAACTCTATACAGCATTGCTATGAGTCAGTGCTGACTTTAAGGCACTTATCAACAACATATTTCATAAAATAGAATTCTTAACTGAAACTTGCATGAAGATCTAGATCAACTTAGATCAAGATAGGTTGATGGAAGATATAATGGTACAGAAAACAGCAAGTGTGGAATATATACGTTAATAATTCGATTTATGTACATGTCCATTTGGTTTACGTACACACATAGATGAATATATAATAGAATATATGTAGTCTTACATCTATGATTTAAAATAGGTATGCAAAAGAAATACAACATCTTTGCCAGGTATAGTGAGTTTTGAAACAAACTGAAAAAAGTTCACTCTTTATTAAATATTGAGGCTTATATTTATATTTGGCTTTCAATGTGTGGATCATGACAAGCTATGGATAAAATTTCAAAGAATGCACATATTAGAAAATGCACATGGAACATGCAAAAGATAAATTTAAGCCATAAAACTTAATCCAGGATAGAAAAAAGACAAAATACGTTATTTTGACAAAACCAGACAAAATACATTATTTTAACATCAAGTATTCCAGAACACTTGATCATGTTCATGAATAACCTGTTCATAGACCAAGAGGCAGTTGTTCAAACAGAACAAGGGAGTATTTAGTAGTTTAAAATCAGGAAAGGTGTGTCTCAGGACTATATTTGTTTGCCATACTTATTCAATCTGTATGCTGAACAAATAACCGGAGCAGCTGCATTATGTGAAGAAGAGCATGGTATCAGGATTGGAGAATACCTCATTAACAACCTGCCATATGTAGATGATACAACCTTGCTTGTGAAAATGAATAGGGCTTAAAATTCTTACTGACTCAGATCAAAGACCACAAAGCCTTCAGTATGGGTTGCACCTCAATGTAAATAAAATGAAAACATCTTACTATTGGACCAATAAATAACATCATGATAAATGGAGAAAAGATGGTAGTTCTGTAATATTTCATTTTGCTTGGATCTATATTCTACATTCATAGAAGAAGCAGTCAAGAAATCAAATGATGTACTGCATTAAGCAAAATTGCTGCACAAGACCTTGTTAAAGTTTTCAAAAACAAAAATTTCAGTGCAGAACTAAGGTGAGCCTGACCCAAGTCATACATTTTCAATAGCCTCACATGCATGTGAAATTTGGACAATGACTAAATAAGATCGTAGAAAAATTGTTGCAATTCAAAAGAGGGATTTTGCAGTACCATGGAGTTCCAGAAGAAGACACAAATCTGTATTGGATGAAGTACAGCAGAGTGCTTCATAGAGGCAAGGATGACAAGACTCCTCCTCTCATACTTTGGACTTATTATCTGGAAAAGCCAGTCCCTAAAGAAAGTCATTATGCTCAGCAAGGTGGAGCCCCAACAAAAAAGAAGACCCCTGTAGGATATAGATTGGAACAGTGGCAGCAGCAATGGACTCAAGTGAAACAACTATTGTGAGGATGGTGCAAGACTGGGCATGTTTCATTCTGTTGTGCATAAGGGCACTTTGAGTCAGAACTGACCTGACAGCATTGAACAACAACAACCTGTGTTTGCTATGTTGTGGTCTATATTTCCTGTGTTAAAATATTTCTAAAAGAAAATCAAGTAATAACTTGATGAAACTGAAAATAAAAGTAGATAAATTCACAATTGTAAATGAAGACTTCAACATTTTTTCCTTATTAGTCAAATGAAATCAGTAAGGTTATTGAGAAGCTGAACAATATTATCTGACCTGAGTGATATTTAAAGAATATGACAATCATCAATGTCAGAATATACATGCTAGTAAATGCACCTGGGATATTCAAAATGTAAGTTGAAGTCATAAAACTTACCTCAGCATAGGTAAAAGAACTGGAACTGGACAAGAGATAATGTTTTGCAATTAATTATGTTAAACTGAAAGGAAAAGTAGACAAATTCACAATTATAGATGGAGATGCCAACATATCTCCCTTAGCAATCAAAAGAATAAGTAGATATGAAATCCGTAAGGTTATAGAGCATGTGAACAATACTATTTGACCTAAGTGATATTTATGGAATATAGTAAATATCTCAGTATTAGAATGCACATACTAGAAAATGCACATGGAACATGCAAAATATAAATTCAAGCCTTAAAACTTAATCCAGCATAGAAAAAAGATTTGAAACCAGACAAAATACATTATTTTGATATCAATGATATTAAACTAGAAGTTGATAGCAGAAACATGTTTGGAAATGTCCCAACTTTGAAAATAAAACAATACCCTTTAAAATAATGAAAGAAATAGAGAAATCATGAAGGAACATAGACAATATAGGAGAGATTTTTTTTTTTTTAATGGGTGAAATGCTTAAATATGTGCTTAATGACCCATTTGTCTGTCAGTTTGTTGTTCTGTGTGGGTTATGGGTTTCTGTACTGTTTCAAATATGAGATACGATCAGATTAGCCCATGGTGGACAGGTTTCAACAGAGCTTCTAGACTAAGAAAAGAGCTGGAAGAAGGCATGGTTAAATTTGATGGAAGAAATTATTAAATAAGTGTTCAACAGTAAATTTCAAAAGGCAGCTGAAGAAGGAAAAGTAAAGTATAGCAATGCAATGTGTGAAAACATAAAGTTAGAAAACCAAAGGAGCAGAACACAATCAATATTTCTCAGACTGAAAGAACTGAAGAAAAAACTTAAGCCTTGGTTTACAATATTGAATGATTAGGAGTAGTGTCTTTAATGATCCAGGAAGCTTCAAAAGAAGATGGAAGGAATAAATACACTGAAACATTGTATGAAAATTATTGATTAATGCTCAACCATTCAAAAGGTGTCATGTAAACTAGTATCCATGGTAATGGAGGAGGAAATTCAGGCTGAAATTAATGCATTGGTAAAAAGCAAGGCTCGAGGAATTGATGGAATAAAAATAAAAATTCACCTTCAACAAACTGATCACCTTCAACAAACTCATACAACACTGGAGTTGCTCACATGTCGATGCCAAGAAATTCTGAAGGAATTTCCATATTTGTGCCCATTCCAAAGAAAGGTGACCCTACAGAATGTGGAAATGATTGAATAATATCATTAATATCACATGTAAGTAAAATTTGGCTAAAGATAATTCAAAAAAAGGATGTGGCAGTACATCCCCAGGGAGTTGTCGGAAATTCAACCTGGCTACAGGGGAGGATGTGGAATAACAGATATCATTGCTGACATCAGCTGAGTCTTGATTGAAAGCAGAGAATACCACAAATATGCTCACTTGTGTTTCATTAACTAAGCATGACAGTACACCTGTGCTTTCAAGTTGTCAGGGATGTCCTATGAAAATTTCACTGGGAAAGCTTACTCATCCAATCTCCACTCTTGATCGTGTCCTTCATGACTCTTTTTGTTTTCAAAACTGAAAGAATGCTTCAAAGGAATACAATTTAATTCCCTGGAGGATTTCAAAACTACTGTTTTGATGTGTAAGTTAAAGAATTCAGAATTCTTTAGGGAAAGGCTAACTGGCCATCGAGTCAATTTCAACTCTTAGCAACCTTATAGAAGAGAATAGAACCCCCCCCCCACACACACACACCAAGGAGTTCTGACCGTCCTGGTGTGGTACTGTGGGTTAATGCACTGGACTGCAAAGTTGGTTGAACCGCAAGGTCAGCAGTTCAAGCTTATCAGCCACTCTTAGGAAACCCTATTTTGGGTTGCTATGGGTCAGTACCAACTCAACAGCACTTAACAAAAATAAAGGCTTTCTGAGGATATTAATCATTGCAGAAGTAGACTACTCCATCGTTCACTTGTTGAGGAGCTTGTGTGTTCAAATCACTGACTTTTAGATTAGTAGCTGAATGCTTAACCTGCTGTGCCACCAAGGCTACAGTAATGGAAATCCTGCCGTCAGAAATGCATAGATCTAGATGGAGGATATGTCAAGAAACAATAGCTTTACATTTTGATACTTTTGTTTAATTAAAATTTTATGTGATTTTATAGAAATGCTTTTGGACTTATTTTCATGCACTCACACACAAATGAACACATCAGAATCCTGTTGTGTAACACAGTGATTAAAGTATTCAGCTACAAAAGATTGGTAGTTCAAACTCACAAGCAGTTCCATGGAAGAAAGATGTGAAATTTTGCCTCCACAAAAGATTATAGCCTTGAAAAACTTATGATTCTACTCTCAGCTACTGCACTGCCCTCTAAACTCTATGAGTTAGAAGTATCTGGACAAAAGTCAGTTTAGTTTGGAGATTGTACATATTGTTGTAGTTAACTGCCATCAAGTTGGTTCTGACTCATAGCAACCCTGTATAGGATTTCCAAGGAACAGTTAGTAGAAATGAACAAACAACCTGCAGTTCAAACTGACCTTGCAGTCTAGTGCATCTCAGAAATCCTGTGCAGGATCGCTATGAGTCGGAACTGACTTTATGGCACTCACAATAACAATTATATACGTGCATACACAAGAGACACTTGTATTCAGGACTCAATTGTAGAGGTGGAAGAATTCCAGGTCAGATGACAGAAAGGTAGGCAGTTAAATCTGGTAGGTAAGAAGGCAGGCTACTCATAACTCCAAAGATGGACAGATAATAGACCAGGCCATTAGCTCAAGTCCAAGAAACTGGAGGTTGGACAAACAGACAGATGCAAGTTCCTAACCCAGCATAAAGAAAGCAAGCCTTGTCCGAGTGTCCAATATAAAGAAAGGAGTCCACACCCTCAAGAAAAATTCCATTAAATTGTTTGGCTGTTCACAGCAGTAGTCATAATTTTTTCTTTTTAAATTTATTATTGTGAATTGTGTGAAGTTTTATAGACAAGATCACCAGCTCTACATTCAGCAAACCTTGTTTCATTTCAGTGATTACACTTCTCTCCCTACAACAATCTTTATCCCACTTCCACCTGGTGGCTCCCTCTTTACATCATATATTTCACAAATGAACAAAGCAAAAACATTTGACATACACTTTCAAAACAGGAGGGACCAACCCTTGGAGAATGGCTTCATGCTTAGTAAATTGGAGGGTCAGCAAAAAGGGGGAGACTCACAATGAGATGGATTGGCATAGTGGCAGCAACAGTGGATTCAAGCATAGATACAATTATGAGGATGGTCCAGGACTGGGCAGTGTTTTGTGGATAGGGTCGGTATGAGTTGGTACTGACTCGATGACATCGAACAACAGAAATACACCCTTCCCAAGTGAAGAAACAAATAATGGGTGAAGTTGAACTAAATTGAAATTTTCTCACTGTAAACTCTGATTTTCCACATTTTGGATTTTATTTTCAACTTTCTTGTTTTTTATCGAATTTTGTGTGTGATCTTTTGCATTTGAAAAGATGATGAAAGCTTAAGCTTTTGCCAGGAAAGAAAAACAAAATAAAACAATAACAGAAACCGCATATATGAATCTAGACATAAATTATGGCATTTAATTTCAGAGTTCACAGATGACTTTATTTCTCAATGAAAGTACTTTTTAGAAAACTTTTTAAGAACTGTATGCTTTGAAGTTTAATTTCAGTTTCATGTACCCTGGGGTAAGATTGCCAATCAATAGAAAGATTACTGAAAAAGAAATGTTTTAATAATGTGCTTGTGGAATTGTATAATTCTATCAAAGGAATAGGAATCCTGGTGTGGCTCAGTGTGTTAGTGCACTGCACGGCAAAGTTGACTTGGACCACAAAATTGGTGGTTCAAGCTCATCAGCTGCTCCTCAGAAACCCTACACAGGGTTGTTATGGGTCAGAACCAACTCAATGGCACTTAACAACATCAGCATCAAAGGAATAAAGCTAAACACATTAATTGAAGGTATGTGCACACTCCCCTACACCTATGGATGCAGTAGCTCAAAAGAGGGAACAAATCTTTACAAGGATCGTTCTCACCCTCTCCATACACATAGCAGACAGGGATAGGCAACTTGGACATTGGCTATCCAAAATGAGAGGGCTATAAAGGCAAGAAGTGACTGGCTTACAAGCTTTCAAGAGGAAACCTAGATCCAGAAGGCATGTAGGAAGGTAGAATCTCCACTGAGTAGTATCCAATCTGTCTAGGCAGGGCTGATGAAATGAAATGCAGATAGGTCTCTTGTGATACAATAGTGAATAACTGGTATCAGGACTGATTGTGAGGATTAGAAATGTAAAGGTAGACATTTTGTAACAAGGAGGGAAGTGATTAACTTTTCAGTCTAGGAGCAGAGTTCCCTGGGGCTATCAAGGGAGAAGAGCGGAGAGCAGGACCCTACCCATAGAAGCAGTGATGCCTGAGATGGAGGCAGAGACCATGACGTGGAGAGATGGAGCAGCTGGGGACTTTAGACATAGAGAGGGAGAGGGGCTGTGTGCTGATGACCAGGGGCAGGCTTGTAGTGTATACCCTTTGGTTGGTTGATGATGCATGGAGGTTATTGTTACCAACGCAGTGAAACAATATATGATAGAATGAATGTAAAACTAATGTTCTCCCATGTAAATGATCACATAATTCACAATAAAACACTAAAAAAATAAAAAAGGTATATACACACCGTAAAACATATTAACATATTCCCCAAGACACTGCTCTATTTTATTGAGTTACTGGGAACTCAAAAGCTCATGAGTGGCCATCTCAGTGTTAACTATTTTTCTTCTGAGTCTGGAAGAAAGAAGAGTAATGAAAACTGAAGAAGCCTGGAAATTATTAGTCAAATGGACCATGTGAACATCAATCTCCACCATCCTGCAACCAGAATAACTTTAATGGTTTCTTACAACGTATTGTTATGAAAGGGACAACACTAGAAAATCCTGGGCAGAGTGGGACAAAATATGGAACAAATTTCAAGATCTTAAAAATGCCAGGCTTGCTAGTCAGATAGAGACTGTTGGAACCCAAGACTATGGTCTTTGTACTATTGAGGTCTCGAGCTGAATTCACCTCTGTGGCTCAACTTTCAACTAAACAATAGATATGTATAGAGGATGGACAACAATACTAATGAGATACACAAACCATTGTAATCAAATAGGCAGCATTTACTTAAGGGCAAAATTTAGGAGGGTTAGGAAAGAAGGATGGAATAGAAACAAGAAACAGAGGGAGGAAGAGGGATAGGTGATGTAACATTAAAGGGATTGCAATAATTGATATGAAACAAAGTGTATGATTTGTTAAATGCAAAACTGATCATCTGTTCTGTAAACCTTCACTCAGTTCACATTGCTGCTATTATATAATGTCAGGTAGATTCTAATTCCTAATGACCCTCTATAGAGCTTTCAAGGAGCAGATCAGGTATGAACTACTGACCCTAAACCTAACAATCCAGTGCTTATCCTACAGCTCTGTATCCACATTCCAGTTTAAAATAAAAAGTTACACAGAAAAGAAGTTAAATGCTAGCTGTGTAAGCACTTCTGGTGTCTTTTCTAATGTTTGTGTAATAAAACTGGGCGGTGTACATAAAAATACACACAATGTCTTCCTTACTGTTAGTTTCTATACAAATCCTTTATTGCATGTTGTTGTTGTTGTTAAGTGCTGTCCGTTTGATTCCAACCCAGAGAGACCCTGTGTAGGGTTTCCAAGGAGCAACTGGTGAGCTTGAATTCTGAACTTGCAGTTCAAATGGCTTTGCAGTCTGGTTTATTAACCCACAACGCCACACATATGTAAGAAGATTATGAGGAATTTTCTCATTTAAATTTGATTATTAATTTAAGTTTAACAGAGATTCCTTATTCACGACCTTTCCAGACACTTTTCAATAAATTACTGTAATTCCACCAAAGTGTAAAAAAATCTCACATATCTTTATTTAGTTATCCCATCAACAACAATCAGTTTCCTTATAGAATAAAAAGGAGATTAAGTCACACTGCAAATGTCTTCTTTTGGGCATTAAATTTTATTTTATTGATATTTTTCTAATTCGTATTTCTGAATTGCTGAAAGTCAAGTATAAGAATAATTGGACTGGTATTGAGAAATGAAAATTTATTGTTGTTTTAATGTACCACTGAGTCTGTCTTTGTATGGTGTATAAGTTTTTGTTTTTCTTGTCAGTTTGTATTTGTAGTGTTTTCCAGAATGCTTACCTTGATTTCATCTAAAACTTTCTTCATCTTTCTCCCACTTGAAAGTACCCACATACAAATTATTTTGAATTATCAGGTAGTTTCAATTCCATTTGTACCTCAGAAAGGTTTTCTGGTTGTGTATTTTGCTCACTCTTTTGAACCTTTCATCTTGTTTCTTAATGTTCACTGAAATTGAAAAGAAAAATTTCAGTCCAGTATCTCTTCTCACATACATAAGTCCAAAGTGATTTCAAAGCAGCTGAATAAACCTAACATTTTATAAAATGGGCTGTATTTCACAATCAAGTATGTTTATTCCAGGATCAGAAGGGTAGTCAATAAGTAGAAAATGAATCCAAGGAATTCATTAAGGGAAGAAATGGGAAAAATCACATGATTAAGTGAATAGATACAGAGAAATACTTGATGAAAGATACTCATTATTTGTTGTCAAAGTCCAGGAAATAAACAGTGCTTTCTTAGTCTGAGGAAGAAAATATGAAAGAAACATAGAGCAAACATAATAGTTAATAGTGGAATATTGATACACTTGTATGTGAAATTGAGAGATAAACATTTTAAAACACTAGTTCTCTCTAAATTTATCATTCATAAATTCTGTGCAATACTAGTTAAAATTTGACAGTTTGTCTCTCTCTCTGTGTGTATGTGTGTGTGTGAACATTGATAGTTGATTCTTGTAATTCAAACCAATCTGTGTGTTCTATACTCTGGAATGGGTTAGCCAATTTTATGTCTGCTATTCACCAAATGTTTTGTAGAATTTTCCAATTAAGCCATCTTGGCCAACACTTTATTATTATTATTATTATTATTATTATTATTATTTTAATTCTGGGAGCTTTTAAATGGCCTGTTTAATTGTTTCTTTTCTTAGGTTCTGTTCCCATTTCCTACTTCAGTCTATGTTAGTTTTGTAAGTAGTGTGTATTTTGAGATGTGTCAATTTATCTAGGTTTTCAAATTTGTTCAAGTATAGCTATTAAAAGTACTGTTACTAATTTTTTCATTTCAGTTGTACTATTGTGATTTCACCCATCTCATTTGTTGTTTGAATGTTCTTATTTTCCTTAGATATATTTTTCTGTGCTTTGTTGATCTTATTAATCTTATAAAGCTGCAACAATTAAAACAATGTGGTATTAATACAAGGAGAGAAAAACTGTGCAGTGGAACAGAAAAGAGTCCAGAAGCAGACTCCTACAGGGACAATCTTAGTTTATAACTAAGCTGATGGTAAATAAACTACTAAGGAGGAAAGGTGGATTTTTCAATAAGTGATATGAAATCAACTGGATATCTATGAAGAAAATTATTTTTATTTATACTTCTCATTATTAACCCATTGCCATTGAGTCAATTCTAACTAATAACAACCCTATACAAAATTTCTGAGACTGTATATCTTTAAAAGAGTGGAAAGCTCTTCTTCCACAGAGTGACTGGTGAGTTTGAACTGGTAACCTTGTAGCTAGCTGTCCAGTGGTATCCTACAGTGCCACTAATATAGATTGCAGATCTGAACGTGAATGACAAAACTATAAGTAGCAGAAAACATAAACAGTACTGTGCCATAAGGTTAAAGGGCAAATTTGGCCACATAATTTAAAACTGTTCATCAAACATCACCATTAAAAGAATGAAAAGAGAACACAGGCAGAGCATACCTTCAAAATGTATATTTGATATGTTCATGTTGTTAAGTGCCCTAGAGTCAGTTTCAACTCATAGTTTCCATACAGCAACTGGTGGGTTTGAACTGCTGACCTTGTAGTTAGCAGTCCAGTGCTTATCCTATGGCACCACACTACGACTCCATGTTTGAGATTGTTGCTGTTGAGTCAGTTCCAACTCATAGCTACCATGTATAGAGTTTCCCAAGGAGAAGCTGGTGAGTTTGAACCACCAACCTTGTGGTTCAAACCCACCTTGTAGTTCAGTGCTTTATACCACAGTGCCACACCAGGACTCTGTTGAGACAGGACTCATAAATTCACAGAAAGCACCTACACCTCAATGGGTAAGAGAAAAAAGAAAAAAAAAAAGCAAAGGATAAATAGACACAAGAAAATTCAATATATAGGGTAACAAAAAATCAGTAAGATCATTCCAAATTGCATTATACAACAGGGAACTGTAAACTAAAATCACTATACACTCATGTGAGAGATCCCTGGTGATGCAGTGGGTTAATCATTGGGCTGTTAATGGAAAGTTCAACAGTTTGAACCAACCTGCTGCTCTGAAGGAGAAAGATTAGGCTGTCTGCTCCTATGATGATTTATATAACCTCAGAAGCCCTATGGAGCAATTCTACTCTGTTCTCTATGGTCACTGTGAATCAAAATTGATTTGACTCCAGTGAGTTTTTGTTGTTTTATTTTAATATATATATTTTTATAGATCCATCCAAATGAATAAAAGGGGAGAAAAGACCCAGAAAATTTTAAATCTGAGGAAGAAGATGGGACAACTACAGCTGTTCATATACTACTACGGAAAAACTAACTTGGTACACTATTTTGTAAAGCTGTATAGAAATAGTTTATAAAACCAGACAAATATACAATCTGTGACTCAGTAATTCACTCCTAGGTATATGCCCAAAACAAATGTTTCCATATGGTTTCCAAATTGCTTGGAGCAGCAATGTTTATAATAGCCCCAAATTTGAAACTACACAAATATCCAGCAGTTGTGGATTGAATTAATAAATTGTGGATTATTTCTAAATGAATCTACAACAACAAAAAGTAACAATGTAAATATATCACATAAACATAATATCTAAAGAAGTTTGACAGCACAACAAACACAAACACACACTCAGACTAATAGTCTTTGATTTTTTAGTGTTCCGTTACCAGTGGTTTTTTTTTTCTTAAAGTTTTATTGTGAATTGAGTGTAGTTTACATGGGAGAGCATTAGTTTTACACTTATCCTATCATATTTTGTTTTATTGCAATGATTACAATCCCCTCCATACACCATCATTCAATGGTATTTGCTTCTGTTCTCTCAGTTTTTGTTTTTCAATGTACACAAAAACACTCAGGAATATATTATCATTTAAACAACCCAAGGCCACACTCTATAAGACTGCCTCCTGGCCACCAGCACACAGTCTAACTAACTCTTTCTGTGAGTCTAGAGTCCGCACTTGCTCTGTTTCTGCATGTCATTATCTGTCTCCATCTCTGGTGTCGCTGCTTCTCTGGATGTTGTTGTTGTCATCAGGTGCCATCAAGTCAGAACCGACTCATAGTGACCCCATGCACAGCAGAACGAAATGATGTCCGATCCTGGGCCAACTTCACTACCGCTGCCACACTTGAGTCCATCAATGATCTCTTGACTGCTGCTTCTGCGAGTGTTGATAGTTGATCCAAGAAGAATGAAGTCCTTGGCAACTTCAGTCTTTTCTCCATTGATAAGAATGTTGTTTATTGGTCCAGTGGTGAGGATTTTTGTTTTCTTGACATTGAGATGTAATCCATATCGAAGGCTGTGCTCTTTGATCTTCATCAGTAAATGTTTTAAGTCCTCTTCACTTTCAGCAAGCAAGGTTGTATCATCTGCATATTTTAGAGATCATCTGAAGAATAGATTTGATGCATTAAACACTAAAGACTGAAGACCAGAAGAGTAGTGGGATGACATCAAGAACATCATACATGAAGAGAGCAAAAAGTCATTAAGAAGACAAGAAAGAAGGAAAAAGTCAAAATGGATGTCAGAGGAAACTCTGAAACTTTCTCTCCAGCGTAGAGAAGCTAAAGCAAATGGAAAAACTGAAGAGGTCCAAGAGCTGAAGAAAATTTCAAAGATCAGCTCGAGAAGATAAAGCCAAATACTATAATAAAGTATGCAAAGATTTAGAGTTAGAAAACCAAAAGGGAAGAACAAGAGCCCCAGGACTCACCATATTTCAAACCAAGCAGCCCTTCCTCTTCTCTCTCTCATATCCAGGTCAATAGCAGTCTATGGAACATGGTCAAACTCAGCCCATATGTTCATTGCTGTCATTCTCCAACTTCTACTCACCAGTAGACCAACATGATCACCAGAAAGCTTGCATGCCTGCTCATGTGTTGCTTTTGAGTTTCACTCTTAGAGGGGAGTTTGTCCTGAAGGGACTTGACTGCTTGCATTGACAATTCCCAGGCTAACAACTTGCTTGTTCTTGTGTAGCCTAGCAGACTGCCATTTTTGTTTTTGATTTTTCCTTCTGATCTTTCTTTCAAGAAGTATCTTCTGTTTCTTTAGGAGCTCCAGGCTGGTTAGACTGATAGTCTTAAAGGTTTTGTATACTCACAGTATCCTGGGGAGAACTCACAGGCTATGTAAGTGTATATTATGAAAGATAGTATATATACTAACTTACTAGTATTGCACTATATTACATAAGCTACCAATATTGCACTATAGTACTTAACATAAATTACCAATTATTGCTAAGCTAATTTCATCCTGCTTGCCATAACAAACTGTTTCCTGCAATTCCAGCTTGTTGTTTTCCATACAACTAGGGCACAAGTTCTTTGAACTACCCTATGCGCTCTCCCAAGTCTACTGTGAGTATAATGAAACTTGTACAACTGTCAGTCTTTCTTTCTGGATAGATCTGGATGTGCATCTAACCATATCCTACCTCATGCAAAGTAGTAGGATTAAAACATCTATTCACTAGTCTTGACACACACACACACATATACTAGAGGTTCTTAAAAAGTTTGTGCAAAATTACAGTATTCTTCAGCTCCATTTTCCCATGAACTTTTTGAAGCCCCAACATATACATACATAAGGTAAAAAAAATGTTGCTGTTAAGATCCCAGGTCACACATACATGGGTTTATTCCAAACAACTTGACTTAGTCTCATGGGAATGCATTTAAAACAAGAAGTATATAGACTTATGTGGAGGATATGTGAAGAAACTTTGGCTTTACATTTTGATATTTTTGTTTAGTAAGAGTGTCTATGATTTTTAGCAAATGTTGTTACTATAAATATACATGTTGATAAAACATCAGAACATCAGGGTCCTTAGGTCAATGTGGTTGTTATGGGGGGAAAACAAAACAAAACAAAAACAAAAACCCATTTTTTTTTTGGTCATGCATAGCAAATATTTCTAGGGGCTAAATAAGGCATATTGCTGTTAATTGAACTAAACACATTAATTTTTTAGAGTGCTGTGACAATTGTGGCTACAATTACTGAAACAGATTACTTTGATTTGAATATTTTAAAAGGCTGCATTTAAACCCATTCAACATTTTAAGGTTTTCTATGTCCATTTCTGTCTTAATTTTATTTTTAGAAAAGCTTGTCTTTTCCTCAGACAATTTAAAGAAAAACACAAAAGTGTGGAAATTGCTATTATTCAAAATAGTCATCCCAATATTAGAGGTATGTGTATTTATTGTAATCTATCAAGTAATCTAGATATAATTATTGATGTATAAGATGTTTATAAAAAACTTAGGCCACGGATTACTGCAAATTTTTACATTTGTCTATTTTTATTATATATGAGCTGGCGTTTAGAAAAATTCTTGGAAAAATTATATTATCTTTCCTTTGCACTTTCTATGGACACTTTGAATCTTCCTTTTATACAGTAATTGTAATTTGCACTTGTTATATCATAGGAAGAGTGTGTCAATGGTGACAACTAGAATTTGAATATTGTCATAGGTTTGTTTGTTTTTTAAAATTCTTGTTTGTTAATTTCTAAGCTCCTGAGATTCTGCAGATGACCATTCTTTTTTTAAACCTTATGACAACTACTAACACTCAGGCTTTCATTGCTCCATTAAATGTCCTTCAAATGTTATATTTCAGTGCGCTCCAATTTTTCACTGACAGAGACTTTGGGAACAAATAAGAAATACTGCCACCAGTGCACACTTTCTGTGGGGGACTATCCAATATCATGTGATCATTAGCTCTCTTTCTTTTGATGCAGTCACACTGAGGATCAGTCATATCTATTCACAAAATCTCTTATTCTCATAGCAGAGGTATAAAAAACAAAACTCAGCCAAGACAGCACATTCTTGCTGTGTTCCTCACCAAGCTTCTCCTCCAGTTGGTGAAGTCCATGGACACAGAAGCAGGTATTATGAGCCAGTGTGTGTGAGTGTGTGCGTGTGTGTGTGTGTGTGTGTGTGTGAGAGAGAGAGAGAGAGAGAGAGAGACCCATGTCTCTACTATCACATTAGTGAGGAAAGAAGGATAAAGTAGAATTTTTGTAAATTGAAGTTATGTGGAAAGTTGCAAAAGTTTTGGGTTTTGCAGAAATAATTGATCTCGGAGGTTCATGCAAATTAATTCTCATGTTAATTGTGAGGTAGAGATGAAGGTGGGAACAGATCAGAATGAGAATATAGAATATGATCTTTTATAATTCCTTAATCATGAGATGGTTCTAGGAATACTTAAGTCATTTTTGGACATTTATAAATGTATTTCTTTTTTCCTAGTTATGGGTACTACCTCAAATGTTAGAAATAGATTATCAAAGCTCTAACTTTCTCATTGTGAAGTTAAAACTGAAAGAGGTTCAATTATTTGGTAGTATGAATTTCAAAAGAAATATAATTTCATATATACAAATATATTGTCTGCTTAACAACATTCAGTTGCTTACTAGGAACATATATGACCTTAAAAAGTTTTATCACATAATTTGGAATTTTACTAGAGCAAGTATTCATTGGAAAACACATGTAGCTTGTTTGTACCTTTTTCAGAATCAGCTTTCCTAAAATTTTACAGTAATCAAATAATGGAATATTAAGATATTTTTAAAATCCCAGTCAAACCTAATTAGTGAAAAACAGTATTCTGCTTCTTGTTACAGAAGGACCAAAAGAATTGCTTTCTTCTCTTTAATCACTAAATATCTTAAATTCCCTTTATAATTCATTTTGCATTAGTCATGGATATAATAAAATATTTTTATTACTGATATTGGATTATTAATTTTGATGATATGAATTTTATTTCTTTACTTTAAATCTCTTTTCATAGATTAGAAATGAATATATATTCATAGTATAATATTTTAAACAAAGAGAAATATTTTAAACATTACTGAAGTCTTACTGTATACCATAAGGAGCCCTGATAACTGTAGTGGTTAGGTATTGGACTTCTAACTGCCAAGTCAGCGGTTCAAATCTATTTAGATGAGGCTTTCCACCCCCATAAAGATTTACTGCCTCAAAAACCCTATACAGGGTTGTTTTGAGTTGAAACTGACTCAATGGCACACCACCACCACCCTTCTATTCTATGCTATGTATTATGATATGCTGTTGAGCAGAGGTAAGAAACAGATAAAACTTTTTTTCATGAATGAATCTGTTTGGGAAGACCCATATTACATAAGATATATAAGCAACATTTGTACTCATTTGAGCTAAAGTCATACAGTTATGGTGTAAAAATGAATACAAACTTCTCCCATAATTACGCATTTCATAAATAAGCACTTTTAACACTTAACTTTCTTCTAGGGCTTTATTTTCTATTTTAATATGTGATGATAATATGTATGCAGCTTTATATTCTAAATATTTCCCTTTAAAAAAACAAACAAACTATTTTTCCAGTATAAGTTGATTTTAAACTATGGATTTTTTTGACTATGTAGTCTTTCGTTATAAAAAGGTAACCTAATTTTATTCAAGCATTTTATATTATTGGATTTAGGTCATTTCTCATAACATTGTTATGATAAAAATAAATAAAATAAAATAACTGCAAGAAACTCAACTTAAGCAAAGCATAGTTTTCATTTTAATAAGTTTTCATTATTACTATTATCAGATTTGTGAAATGGGATACCTAGAAAATTCTTTTTTATTTTTAGTATTTTCAATTATTTTGACAACAGAGCAGATGTGTGTATGTGTAACAGAGAGAGAGAATTTGTTTTTTACTTTGTTTTCTTTCCATTCCCTTTACTCAAATTTCCTTTGTGGTTGCCTATCTTCTTTTTGCTTTATTATTTTCAGAGTATGCGGAATGATTTGAGAACTTGTTTATAACATGGACTTTAAATGCCACATAAAATATGGCACCACCAAAGTAATATAGGATATATATAGGAAGAGAAGTCTTAAAATATTAGACATGATTATACTTGTATTATAAAGCTGTGGATTTGCACTTCAGCAATTTTCAAAATATTATCAGTTTGCATAGATTATTTTTATAATAGGAAAAATTCAATTCTGCTTTATAAAATTTCCTGGTTATTTTTGTAAAATATTCTATTAATTCTCAAATTTATTACATTTTCCTCCATGTATTAAGAAGTCCCGGTAGTGTAATGATTAAATATTCAGTTGCCATCTGAAAGGTTGGTGACTGGAAACCAAGCGTGGCTGAAATAGAAAATAAAATCTGCCAATCTCTTCCTGTTAAGATTGTAGTTGCTGTGTGACCTTGAGGTGGTTCCAACTCATAACAGAGCTATCGTATAGAATAGAACCACTCCGTTGGTTTCCCAATATTTTGAAAATTGCTACAGGAGTAGATTGCCATGTTTTTCCTCCCACATAACTTCCTGTGCATTGGAACCAGGTAGCAATCAAGTGCTTACCTATCGCCCCACCACCCTAAAAATGTGGAGCAGTTCCGCTCTGTCATGTACAATTGCCAAGAGTTGAAAATCATCTCAATAGCCTCTAGCAACAGCACTGTCCAACAAATCCTCTGAATTTTCCTTTTTTGGAGAGTTTGCTACTTATAGTTTGAAAATGTTTGTTGTTCTAGATTTTCAAACAGGATTCTATTTTAGATTTAGACCGTTTCATTCTTTTCTCTCTCTCGTCAATATAAACAATACATTTTATATGTCACTAGGTGTGATTTGTTAGAGTGTACAGAAAAGTATTGAATACAGAACAGTAGTATCAGGAGTGAGCTTTTTCTTTATTATTACTAAAGTGATTGTGGTTGCTTGTTGTTAAGTGCCATGGAGTTGGTCCCAACTCATAGCGACCCTCTATAGGATTTCCTAGGAGCAACTGGTGAGCTTGAACTGCTGACCTTGTGATTCAAACCAAACTTTCAATCCAGTGCATTTACCTGCACCGCCATACCAGGACTCCACTTGAGTGGTAGGGTCTAGTAACACAATATAATTATAACACCCATATAAATTAACTTCCTACAGCTTTTAAACTCCAGAAAGTTTTGAAGGAAGGGCCACTTCACAAAAAAGATCCAAATATAAAATCTTGGTTACATTTCAAGAAACAGTAATATTCCAATATCTTTTATGCAGTTAAACAAATATATGTATTTCTTATTTGCTGACATGTATTAGATAAAACTAACATCATTTCCTGATTTGAACTGAAATAAACAGTAAGAGTATATATCTCAAATACACAAAGTTTAAAACAAAGTTTTAAAGGAAGAGCTGGCCATGAGCATGGTGCCATAATATTATCAGGAGTGAAATTGTGTTTAATCTCTCTGCACTGCTGGCTTCCACACGCATTTCACTGCATGACTAACTCTACTCATGATTGTGTTATGGGTGTAGCAGTTCCATATGTGATAGTTAAGATTTTATGTCAACTTGACTGTGCCAGGATGCTCAGTGTTGGTACATTTAAGATATAGTAATTCTCCATGATGAGATCTACTATGAGTAGCCAATCAACTGAAAGAAAGCTTCCTCAAGGATGTGATGTTCTTCCAATACACTGGGTATTCAGACAACCTTGCTTGCTTTCTACTGGTTCTGGAATTTGCATCTGGCTCATTCTCCAACCTCTGGCTCTTTGGACTTGAATCAATGGCCTGCTCTATTGCCTGATAATTCTGGCAATATTTAGCAGCTGCCTTCTTACCTGCCAGACCTGACTGCCCACCAATCTTGTCAGACTTGACTGTCTGACCTGCCAATTTTAGTTTATCAGATTTGCAACAACATGAGTGGGAAACCTCCAGACTGAGGACATCTCTACAACTGTCTGAGGCATTTCCTTTATATAAATCTCTCTTTATATATACATAGATAACATTCATTGCTTTTGCTTCGCTAAGGAATGGAGACTAAGACACAGACTTCTTAGAGAAATAAATGACCATCTCTTTGTTTTCTAAAAAATTGTTTTTAAGTAAGTAATTCCTTCCTAGGAGTATCTTGCAGAATTCCTCTGTCTCATTGGTTAGAACTGGGTCTCAGTCTCATTTGTAAGCCAAATGACTGTCAAGAAATTATTCATGACTTGTTTTCTAAGCTTGAGTAGAATGGATGTTGGTAAATTAATCAATGTGGGTGCTACAACAACTCAAATTTATTAAAGTTTGAAAACAGACTATACATGCATTTTCTAAATAACTTATCAGAGATCTCCACTCCATAATTGAATGATTCTTTCATTCCAGCACAGACTTATAAAAAACGCATACTTTTATTTAGAACAACAACATGTATTATTTAATTACATAATAAAATCAATGCATGGTATTTAAAAGATGAAAAATTGTATCAGTGAACAAAAATGCAAACATTTTAGTACAATATAGTATATTTTGCACTGTGCAGGTCAATGTTACTAATCACCACTTAAATTCATTTTGACTTAAACATAAAATATTAATATTCTAGACTCCTGATGTGGCACTTTAGGATCAGCACTGGGCTGTGAACCACAAAGCCAGCAGTTCATACCTACCAGCTGCTCCTCAAAAACCTTATACAGGGTTGCTATGAGTTGGAACCAAGTTAATAACAACAACAACACAAACACAGAATTTTATACACACAATACTACACTTGACATGGTCTAGTTGAATCTTTTTATGCACATGATTCAATCTTGTTTGCTGAAAGTGAATAGAATTTAAATAGTTACGATGAAGATCTAAGACCACAGATTTCAGTATAGGTTGCAACACAATGTAAAGAAAACCTCAAAATTTCTCACCACTGGACCAATAAATAGCCTCATGGTAAATGGAGAAAAGATTAAAGTTGTCAAAGACTTTATTTTGCCTGGATCCACTATCATCACTCAGGGAAGCAGCAGTGAAGAAATCAAAGGACATGTTGCATTAGGCTAATATGCTAAATAAGAAGTCTTTAATGTGTTCAATAACAAAAATGTCAGTTTTCAGACTAAGGTGTTCCTGACCCAAACCACGGTATTTACAACAGTTTCATATGCATGTGAATGCTGGACAGGGAGTAAAGAAGACTGTAGAAGAATGTTGCATTTAAGTTATGGTGTTTGTCAAGTTGACATGCATGTGTGCATCCTTCCAAAAGATGATGCTTTTATACAGTGTCAGAATATGGCTGCCATTTGAGCAGATAATAAGTGACCAGGTACAATTTTTTCAAGGGAAGGTATGCATTTTGTGAGTGTGAAATGGATCATTTAAAACTTCCTACCAATGATTTAATTATTTAAAAACATTCTGGATGTTTAAAATAACTCCCAGGGACAATGCATGATTATTTTTCTAAAGTATTACAAAGATAATTAAAAAGCAGCAACAGCAACTTTTCTTTTTAATGTAACTAGTAAAATAGGCACTTTCATTCATTTTTTAAATTCATCATACTTAATGAATACATTTAGAACTCCCATGTCTTCATGATGTATATTATTATTTTTAAATTGAATTAATTATGATTTATGAAAAGTTTAAAAGAATTCTTGCTGTGATCTTTGTTTGTAGCCCTCAAAAATGAATGAAGAAAGAGTGGTTTTCTCAGAGTCGAACTTACACCATCCAATGAAACAAAAGGACAAAACACGTTCATCGCAACAAAGAAGAGGTAATTCTTTTTTCTTGTTTCCTGAATATAATACCGAGTAAAAAGAAAACAATTAAATAATACAAGTTGTGTTTGATATGTGTAATATTTTATGCCTAGTTCTTTAAATATAAGGAAATATATGAGGCTGCTTCAAAATATTTTTGGCATCATTCCATAATTTTTAAATTCCATTTTCCATAAACTTTTTGAAGACTATTCTGTTACATTTGTATATAATATTTGATAATATGCTTGATCAGAATTATTAGTAATAGCAATCTTAAACTCTAAAACAAATTTGAATTTTGCTCTAATTCTGAGACCTTTGCTTTGTTTGTTACTATACAATCTGCCTTTTGATTTTGTTCAGGATTTCCATGGCATATTATAGCGGCATTCTTGGGCATCATATGTTTTCTTCTCTTGATGGCAGTCACAGTTTTACTATATTTGTGTGAGTATCAGATGCACACGGTTCCTAAAAGAACACTGAGTCAGTGTGAAAAGTGAGATACTATAATTGCTGAACTGTTGTTGTATATTTTCAAATTATAAAGTTCTAGAGAAATTAGTGATCATGATGGTGGTGGTGATGATGATAATAATGATGATAATGCTTTTATTATTTTTCTATTATTCAATATAAATTCCACACATATGACGTATAGCTTTGGTTTTTTAAAAAGTTACTGATAAATACAATATGCATTACAGATATATTCTAACTTATTTTGAGTTTTCTGAATGATAAGGGATTTCAGAAAACCTTTATTTGATGACTATATTAATGATTTTACTTCAATACTGCTTAAATCATACAGGAGAATGAACACAATATGTTTCTTCTATGACTAAAATGTTATCCACAAGTTTTGATATGTATTATACTATTGCTGTTGTTAAGTGACTTCGAGTCAGTTCTGACTCACAGAGACCCACTATAGGGTTTCCAAGGAATGGCTAAGTGATAAGCACTCAACCACAAGGTCAACATCAGTGAACTGCTGACCTTGTGGTTGAGTGCTTATCCTACAGCATCATACCAGAAGTCCATTATACTAGTATTCAAAATTGTGTACACTTGTTTTCAATGTATTTTTCCTGTTGATTATTATTTATTTGTCTCATTCATACAAAAATCGATTTTGGATAAGAATATAAATAGCACCAACAATACAGAAATAAAACAATCAAACAAAAAACAAGCTTTCAATGAGATCAGCATTTTTTTTAAATGTTTTTATTGTGAATTGAATGAAAGTTACAGGGAAATTTTACATTCAACAAATCATACACCTTGTTTCATTACAATGATTATAATCCCCTCTATGTACCATCATTTAAGAGTATTTCTCTCTATTCATTTTAGCTCTTTTTATTTTATTTTAAAAAAAAAATCTCAGGCATATATCATAATTTACACCACCAAAGGCCACATTCTGCAAGTCTACCTCCTGGCCACCAGCTCTCAGACCCTCTCTTCCCATGAATTTAGAGTCCTCAGCTGCTCCCTCTCTCCATGGCCGCACCTCTGTCTCCATCTCTGGTGTCACAGCTCCTTTAGATAAGGTCCAACATTCTGCTTGTGCTCTTCTTCGTTGATGGACGTAAGGACCTCTGTTTCTGGACTGTAAGATTAACTACTCTCCCATTTTTGTTACAAAACTTCTACCTTTACAATTGTGACAGTCTCAATTAGTCATGATAACACTCACTATTGAATTGTAAGAATTGTATCCCCATCTCTTTTTACCAGACCCATCTAGACAAGATGAAAACTATTCAGTGGGGACTCTATCTTCCCTCACACACTCTTAAACTAACTCTCTATTGAAACCTTGTAAGCTAGTTACTTTGTGCCTTTATTGTCCCCTCATTTTAGATAGCCAATGTCTAAGTTGACTGTCCCTATCTACCCTGTGTACAGAGTGGATAGCATTGATACTTAATGTGAAGACTCCTTCCCTCTCTTTTGGTATTTAGAGGTACTGGTAGCGTAGTGGTTACTAATGGGGCTGCGAACCACAAGGACAGCAGTTCAAAACTACCAGCTGTTCCACGAGAGAAAGATGAGCCTTTCTGCTCCAGTAAAGATTTGCAGACTCAGAGACCCTGTGCAGGGGTCTTTATCAGTCCGAACTGACTCCACGGCACATAACCACCACCCACCACCTTCATGAGTATAGGTCAAATTCATCAAATTATCCCAATTTCCCTTGTTTCCTTTATTAAATATGTATTTTGAGATCAGCATTTTTTAATACTGAAGCATTTTCATAAATAAAATATATTAGTGTCATGATAAAGGTTTGAAGAGATCAAACAAGTAACATAATGTGCTTAGGTAAAGAAATTATGCTGTTGTTTGTTGACATTAGTCGATTCTGGATCATGGCGACACTATGTGTTGGTGGTAGTAATCAATCTGAAGTGAAATAATGAGGAGTCTAAAGATAAAGAAAACTCATCCAGATAGAAAGAACAACATAAAACAGAACAGATTTACATGTTTCGTAAATTGCACTGTTCCCAGGTGAATGAAAATTCCATTATGCTATAGAAAGCCCAGTAAAAAAATTAACTATTGTTTTGTTTGTTCATTATGTAAACAATGGTGAATATTGAGGTTCTGGAGGCAAATCCAGTAGAGAAAGCCAGCGATGATTGAATTGGTCTATTTCTCCCAATCAAGGCTGTGGTAGTACATACAGATTGAGGCCTTCGGTATATATCTCTTTAGATTAAATGTGTGAGGAATAAATTGTTGTTAAGTGCCTGGGAGTAATTTTTGATTCGTTACAACCCTGTAAAAGGTTTCTGGGAGTCCTGGTGTGGCACTGTCGGTTAACACACTGGACTGCAAAGTAGGTTTGAACTGAGAGGTGGGTGGTTCAAGCTCCCCAGTCACTTCTTGGAAATCCAACACAGGGTCACGGGGGGTCAGAACTGCCCTGATGGCATTTAACAACATAGGGTTTCTAAGGACTGGCTGATGGGTTTGAACCTGACCTTGTGCTTACCAGTTCACTGTTTATCCAACAGTGTCACAACAGGACTTCATAACAATCAAAAGAAATGCCTAAATTAAAAATTAAGTTGTTTGTTTTTTCATCAGTAATATAAGAAGTATTTGAAAACATTGGAGGGAAAAGTAAGAGCCAAGTTATGAGTAATATAACATCAGGGAGAGTATATTACATTGGTGGTTATGTGCCGTGGAGTCAGTTCCAACTCACAGCGACCCTGTACAGGGTTTCTGAGGCTGTAAATCTTTACGGGAGTAGAAAGCCTCATCTTTCTCCCACGGAACAACTGGTAGTTTTGAATTGCTGACCTTGAGGTTCACAGCCCAATTTGTAACCACTTCACTACCAGAGCACCTTAGAAGAAAGATATTCAGCAAGATTATATATAAGATGAATAAAAACATAGAAGTCAGTGGGAGATGAGTAAACATTGAGGAAAAGGATAGTTTGGTTAAAAAAGAAGGATTGCTAATCACAAGGACAGAGGTTCAAAACTATCAGCTGCTCTTCGGAAACCCTGTACAGGGTTGTTATAAGTTGGAACTCACTTGATTGCGCTTAACAACAGTAACATGGCACCATGTGGTATGCTAAAAGTAGTCAATGGTTCCCACCAGTATTGAAAATTCAAGTAATATGACCTAGATTAAGTTTATTAAATTTGGCAAATGAGATGTAACTACTGATATGTGTTAGATTTGATTCACTGTACTTGTTATTGTGGTCAAATCCAGAATACAACTTGTTAAAATCTTACTGGAAAAATGGGGACTAAGGAAGTGAGTATAGAAAATTATTTTTTAAATTATTGCTAAATGAAAAATTTTTGAAATTTTAAAGGGAAGTGGATCAACTTGATCTCTTACACATTGTTAGCAGAAAATAAATTGATATAACCAGTTTGAAAAACAGTTTGTATTGTTATTTGAAATTGACCATAAGTAAGAATTTAAATCCTAAATTGGTATCCAAGAGAAATATTTTCATGGGTACAACAGTGAACATTCATAGGAATGTTCAGAGCAGTGCTATTTATACTAGAATAAAATTTCAAAACTGCATATCATTAATAATTGTTGTTGTTAAGTATCTTCAAGTTGGTTCTGACTTATAGCAACCCTGTATAGGGTTTCCTAAGAGTATCTGGTGAATTTGAACTGCTGATTTTGCAGTTGAAACCAACCTTGTATTCCAGTGCATTATCCCAAATTATCCTACAGTGCCCCACCAGGTAGAGTAAATGAATCATCTGTGTTGTATTCATAAAGCAGAATATTATACCATAGTCAAAATCAGTGTAATACAGTGGCTTGTGGCATTGTGAATGAATTTTAACAAGATAATATGATGTTTAAAATGTAACTATTAAAAATGTTTGTACATAAGGATGCCTTTTTAATAAAATAAAAAACTAAAAATATACTTTAAAAATACAAAGTCTATAAATTATACTTGCTTTATATAAAATAAAGCAAGTATAATTCTATAATACATGTGTTGTTGTTGTGACTATATAAAATACATATTATATATACATATTGGAGTCCTGGTGTGGCGCTGTGGGTTAACGTGCCAGACTGCAAAGC
>NW_006409043.1:361085-363003 GCF_000296735.1 Chrysochloris asiatica | reverse complement strand
AGAGAGAGAGAGAGAGAGAGAGAGACCAAGGAAAAAATTACAATGAATCAATTAATTTAGCAGAGACAGAAGAAAAGAATAGGATGGAGTAAAATATGTATATGAATAAATAAATATAATCACTAATGTCCTAGGCACACTTTTGAGTAACTTAACAAATTGAATAAATAAACAAAAATATCCTACTCTTGAAGTAATGTTGAGAATGTCTCATGAGTGAAGAATTATGAATATTCTTATTCTGAACTCCCAATGTATAAAAGTTATAAAGAAATAGCTTCATTATAATGGACTAACAACAACAAAAAAGAGGCAGGAGTTTGGAGAAAGGGTGATTTGAGATTTTCATATGCAACAGAGCGTAAACATCAGAGAGAAATTGTTGAGGACACAAGAGGGAAATGGAATAGTAGGAGACCATGATTAATTATGGTGAAATAAAAACAAACAAACAAAAAATAAACACACTGCCATCAAGTCAGTTTTGATTCATAGAGACCCTTTACAGGGTTTCTGAGGGTATACATCTTTATGGAAGCAGAAAACCTCATCTTTCTCCCATGGACTGACTAGGTGGTTTAAACTGTTCAAATTGCATTTAGCAGTCTAGTGATTATCCTAACTGTCACGACAGAATCGAGGAAGAAATTGAGACCCCATCCCTACTTCACATTACTCCACCCTTGTTAGTGGAATAATGGGAGTTTCCATTAATATTATTGGAAGATTCCACCTTATTCAGTGGGAAGTGACATTTTCTTCTGAAAAGATAGATGGATAAGAGGAGAAGCATTTGTAAGAGGAGGAGCAAGAATTTATGGTGATTTGTGCATTATGTTTAGTATTTACGCACAAAGTAAGGATGAGCATATCTTCTGGGATGGAGGCTTGAGATGTGGTAGATAAATTGTGAAAAGATTAAATACTTGGAACTAGCCTGCTCTTTCTCTGATTGTACTCTATTTAGATATAATTCACTGTTATTTAAAATTATAGGAAATGATCATAATAGAGTAATTTTCTATTAAAATCATTCATATTTATTCTATAATATGGATTGAAGTTTTTGAGAATGCTGCTGAATGCAAAATTCAGGATATTGAAGATACACAAGCAAAAAATACTTCCTTGCAAGAATTTCAAAGCACCACACCAGAACTCTTAACAAGAAAAACAGCAGTTAGTAAAGGTATGTACGGAATACTTAAGGTAATAACTGACATGAAAAAAGGTATTATCTCCTTCTATCTTATTTCAATGTGTAATTTTAAAATAGAATTTTTAGTTTTGCTTATTTTCTTCATCATGTCCATTTTTATTATTATATTTAATTGAACACTAGACAGTCATAAAAGGCAAGTATTAAGTCCTTGTTATATTGTCATTGTTTACCCTTTTATATTGAACTCGTTAATGTGGATTAGATAATTTGAATTTTTATGGCTGTGAATGAATATCCCTCAAAATAAAGAATTCTTGAAATTAATACCATAGCTCAGCTCCATGGATATTATCCTACCACCACTCTTCTGTCAGTTTGTCATGCTGTGGTGGCTTGTGAGCTGATGTGATTCTATATCCATGCACGTACGGGAAGCCCAGTTAATACCACTATTATTCAAATGTATGCACCAACCACTAAAGCCAGTGAGGATGAAATATTAGAATTCTACCAATTTCTTCAATCTGAAATCAATCAAACATGCAATCAAGATGTATTGATTATTACTGGTGATTGGATGGCAAAGGTTGGGAGCAAAGAGGAAGGACCAGTAGTTGGAAAATATGGCCTTGGTGATAGAAATGATGCTGGAGAATGCATGATAGAATTCTGCAAAATCAATGATTTGTTAAATTCAAATACCTTCTTTAGACAGCATAAGAGACAATATACACATGGACCTCACCAGATGGAATA
>NW_006409043.1:333502-360483 GCF_000296735.1 Chrysochloris asiatica | reverse complement strand
AGTCACTGTACCAAAAGGAAATGGTTAATGTTCAGCTATTTCAAGAGGTAGCATATGATAACAAGCCAATGATACTTAGGGAGGTAGTGCAAGGTGCATTGGTTCTGCGGGAGAAAGATGAGGTGGTCTGCTCCCGTAAAGATTTACAGCCTTGGAAACCCTGTTTAGGGTCACTATGAGTTGGAACCGACTCCACAGTACTTAATAACAACAGCAATGGTGGATAACATTGGTCTTATTTTTTTAGTGTTGAACCGTCCTTGCATCCCTGATATGAATCCCACTTGATCATGATGTATTATCTTTTTGATGTGTTGCTGGATCTGTTGGCTAGGATTTTGTTGAGTATTTTTGCATCTATGTTCATGAGGGATATTGGTCTATAATTTTCTTTCTTACTGATGTCCCTCCTTGGTTTTGGTATGAGGTTTATGCTTACATCATAAAATGTGTTAGGAAGTTTTCTATTGTCCTCTATCTTCTGGAATAATTTGAGTTGAATTGGTAACAGTTCTTCTCTGAATGTTTGGTAGAACTCACCAGTGAAGCCATCTGGAACTGGACTTTTTTTTATAAGGAGTCTTTTGATGACATGATCAATTTCTTCTTTTGTTATGGGTCTATTCAGATTTTCTACTTCACTCTGTGTGAGTTTAGGTGGTCATGTTTATCTAAAAATATATCCATCTCTTCTAAGTTTTCAAATTTGTTGGAGTACAACTCTTCATAGTATTCTGTTATCCTTTTGATTTTCTTTGGTTCCATTGTGACATCACCCATGTTGTTTCTAATGCATGTTATTTGTGTCTTCTCCCTCTTTTTTTTTGTTAGGTTTGCCAATGGTCTGTCAATTTTGTTAATCCTTTCAAAGAACCAGATTCTTGTCCTGTTGGTTCTTTCTATAGTTTTTTTCTGTTCTCTATCTCATTTATTTCTGCTCTAATCTTTATTTTTTCTATTCTTTTGGTGGCTGTAGGTTCCCTCTGTTGGTCGGTTTCTAATTGTTGTAGGTGCTGTGTTAATGTGTTAATTTTGGTTCTTTCTTCTTTTTGGATGTGTGCATGTATTGCAAGAAATTGTCCTTTCAGCACCACTTTCGCTGTGTTCCAAAGATTTTGGTATGTTGTGTTTTCTTTCTCATTTGTTTCTAAACTTTATGAACTCATGTTTAATTTCTTCTACTACCCAGTCACTTTTCAGCAGGGTGTTATTCAGTTTCCATGCATTTGACTCTATTTCCTTGGTCTTCCTGTTGTTGATTTCTAATTTGACAGCATTGTGCTCTGAGAAGATGCTATATAGTATTTTGATATTTGTAAATTGATGGAAATTTGTTTATGGCCTAAATATGATCTATTCTGGAGAATGTTCCATGGGCACTGGAAAATAATGTGTATTGTGCAGTTGTTGTGTTGAATGCTCTGTACACATCTATGAGATCCAGTTGGCTGATTGTGTTGTTTAGTTCCTCTGTGTCTTTGTCAAGTTTCTTTCTAGTTGTTCTATACAATTTTGAAAGCAGTGTATTAAAATTTCTAACTATTATTGTAGATTCATCTATTTCTTTCTTCAAATCTATTAGAGTTTGCTTTATATATTTTGGAGCTCTGTCATTGGGAGCATAGATATTTATTATGGTTATGTCATCTTGTTCAATTGTCCATTTAATCATTAGATAATGTCCATCTTTATCTGTTATACTGGTTTTTGCCTTAAAGTTTATTTTATCAGAGATTAGTACTGCCACTCCTGTTCATTTTTTATTGCAATTTGCTTGGTATATTTTTTTCCATCCTTTGACTTTTAATCTGTTTTTGTTTCTGTTTGTGTGATGTGTCTCTTGCAGACAGCATATTGAAGGATCTAGTTTTCTTATCCATTCTGCCACTCTCTGTCTCTTAACAGGTGCATTTAATCCATTTACAGTCAGTGTAATTATCAATGTTGTTGTTGTTAAGTGCCATCGAGTCGGGTCCGACCCATAGCGACCCTGTACAGGGTTTCCTAGTGTGTAAATCTTTACGGGAGTAGAAAGCCTCATCTTTCTCCCGCGGAGCGGCTGGTAGTTTCGAACCGCTGACCTTAAGGTTCGCAGCCCGATTCGTAACCACTACGCTACCAGAGCTCCTTATTATCAATAGGTATGGATTAATTGCTGCCATTATGTTTGCTTTTTGTGGTGTTGTTGCTTTCTTTGTTCAGTGTGCCTTCCTTTGTTGAGTTTATGCTTTTTGTGTTCTTTCTTGTGAGTTTCCTCATAGTTTTAATGTTTCCATGTTCTTTTTAGATTTTCATTTTCTTGGTATGTTGTGAAGTGTTAATTTTCTTTGAGGTTGCCTTATAGTCCATTAACTTTTCTCTCTATTTAGTGTGGTCTGTTTTATCCTGTAATTGACCTGACCTTCTCACCATTTGGGTCTCTGTTCCTATGTGTTTACCTTCTTTTACATTGTAATTGTTTTGATCATAGACTGACCTTCCAGATTCTCTGAGTTTGTTCTTATAGTTTTGTTCTGTTCTCAACTCTTCCTTCTGTCAATTTATTTTTGGGGGTGCTGCCACGTATGTCAATCTCTGGTTGTTGTCTGTTCTTGTTGGTTTCCAGCACACAGAACTCCCATTAAGATGTTTTGTAGTACAGGGTTGGCTTTGGCAAAATCCCTTAGCTTCTGTTTGTCCTGGAATGTTCTGATTACACCATCGTATTTGATTGATAGCTTTGCTGTATAAAGGATTCTTGGTTGGCAATTTTTTTTTTCTTTCATGGTTTTATATAGTTTTTCCCATTCCCTTCTTGCTTGCATGATTTCTGCTGAGAGATCTGAGCTTAATCTGACTTACTTGCCTTTGTATGTAACACTTCTGTTGCCCTAGCTGCTTTCAGGAGTATCTCTTTATCTTTGATTTTGGAGAGCTTGATTATGGTATATCTCAGTGATTTTCTTTTGGGGTCTATCCTTCCTGGGGTACGTTGAGCTTCTTGAATGTTTATCTTTTCACTTTTCAGGATGTTAGAGAAATTTTCTTCCAGCAGTTCTTTGACTATTTCCTCTGAAGACTTGTGTGATTCTTCTTGTTCTGGAATGCTGATATTGCTTAAGTTATTCCTCTTCATGTCCACACGCTTAGGCACCCCCCACCTTTAGTCACCAGAATGGAGGTGTGTGAACAGTGGGGGGCCAATGACCAGATACCAAAAAATAAGAAAATCAGAACAAGATAAAACCTACAAAGTGTATTGTACACCTTTGCTCCAAGGTTCCAGCAGCGTTTTTCCGTGGTGTTTCTGCTCCCCCACTTGTTCTTGCTATTTGGTCTCACCCAAGATGTCGGCTCCGGGCCTCTGAGGCTGACAGATTCAAAAGTATACAATTTCTTACTTCAGGTTCAAGTTCCACTAGCTATAAGCCTTCAAACTTTAAAAATATTACTAGCTATGTGGTTCCGAGTTTTGAAGCTCTGCCTTGGATCTGCTTTGCCTGGTATTCTGTGGTGTAGCTGATGGCAAACTTCACTGCACCTCCACCCTAGCCACCATCAAGCCCCGCCTCTAAAAACATTCTTATCAATGGAGAGAAGATTAAAGTTGTCAAGGACTTCATTCTTCTTTGCTCAGCTATCAACATTCTTGAAAGCAGCAGTCAAGAAATCAAACAACATATTGCATTAGGCAAATCTGCTGCACAAGACCTTTTTAAAGTGTTGAAGAACAAAGATATCAGCTTGAGGACTAAGGGGCGCCTAATTCCAGCTGTAGTGTTTTCAGTAACCTCATATGCATGTGAAAGCTGGACAGTAAATAAGGAAGACTGTAGAGGAATTGATGCTTTTGAGTTATGGTGTTAGAGAATATTGAATGTGTATGGACTGCCAAAAGAACCAATAGATCCGTTCTGGCAGAAGTGCAGCCAGAGTGCTCCTTGGAGGCCAGGATGGCCAAACTTTGTTTCTCATACTTCAGACATATTATCAGGAGGGACTAGTCGCTGGAGAAGGATATTATGTTTGGTAGGGTGGAGGGTCAGAGAAAAAGAGGAAGACCCCCCAACGAGATGGATTGGCTAAATAGCAGCATTGATGGACTCAAACGTGGCAACAGTAGTGAGGTTGGCCCAGGATCCAGCATTGTTTCATTCTGCTATGCATAAGGTTGCTGTGAGTCAGTGTTGACTCGATGACACTTAACAAAACAGCAACTCTGTTCCATATCACTGCACTTAGTTTACAGTTGAGAATCCAAAGTTTCTCAGCACAACCTTAACAATGGTTTTAGGTGTGTAAGAGACCATCTCTGATTTAACCATGCTTATATCTTCAATTGACTGAAGAGCTATTCCCAATCTGTATATTTTGGGATACAGAAAAATCACCTTTTCTCTGACAACTCAGTTTGAAGCAAGCAGTGAAATATATATATGGTCTTGGCTCTGGGATGATAATGGTGTCTTTTGTTTTCAAGAAAATTTTTGTGACCTATGTAAAGGAAAATGGTCTTGTTGTGGAGAACACTGTTACTATTTTTCCAAAGAAGAGAAAACGTGGAGTGGCAGTAAGAAGTCATGTGAAGATATGAATTCTAATCTCATTAAGATTGATGACAAAGATGAGCAGGTATGTTCACTTTATTTAATCTGAATGAGTACTTCATGATCTGAATTAAGATAATTGTTTAGATTTTTTTCCATCCTATTTGACCTAATTGGTGGAAGTATTTATTCTTAATGACACAGGTTTATCTACAGAGAAGGGAATTTAGGAGTAAAAGAAGACTGAGAGAACCATTTCTTTTCAACCAAAATAAATAATTTTGCTGTGTATGTCATGAAATTGTTTTTAAAGTCCTTTAATACATCATCACATTCTAGTGCACATGAAACTATTCAGTATTTACCTTTTTTGATCGTGGTTGGGAAAAGAAAAAAACTTCTTTTGCATATATGAGCAGTCTAAAAGAAATGACTTCTCAGTATACACGGTCCTATTCTTCTACAAGATTTTTTTTTGGAAAACAGTACACTTCTCTCAGTGTCATGGCCATGAGGAAAAATAAGATGAAAAATAAAGAGAATGAATGCAGCTAGAATGATTCTTCATAAATGAATGTTTGCTTCATTCATGGCCCATAATGAGAGGAAAGAATCACCTTTCCAGATTTATCATGCTTGTCATCACATAAAAGTCTTAAAAATGTGAAATCAATCTAATAGATTTTGACCAATGATTCAATTTAGTTACTGAATTGCATTTGTAATGTTTATTTTTAGCAATACTATTTTCTGTTAGTGCTTAATGAAGGATGAGTTAAAATCCCTTATATGAGCCTTTTAAAGTTCATTAGCTTTTAATTCCATTTTGAAATCATTCATGTTTTCTTATTTTAAAAATCTTTATAAAACAATATGCATAAATCACTTTCTTTTAGCTAGAAGAAACATAAAGAACAATAGAATATGGAGTAAAAGAGAAAAAAAAAATCAAGATACAACTTAAAATTGTCCTGATCACTTTGAATTTCAGTTGTTACCAAGCAGAAGTCCCTGGGTAGGTGCAAACACCTAATGTGCTGGCATACTAACGAAAAGTGTGGAGGTCGGAGTCCACCTAGATGTGCCCAGAAGAAAGCTCATGCAAACTATTTCCAAATATCAGCCATTAAAAATCCTATAGGGCATAGTTCTACTCTAACAAATATAGGGTCACCTTGTGTTGAAGATGACTATTATAATTGGCCTTCAATAAATTCCTAGATTAATTGAATTCTGTTCTGTTCCTAGGAAATTTACTTATTTTATTCTGTAATTTTCCTTGTACCTTTCTATTTGTCCACTTTAGTCTTATTTCTGTTATTAAGTGTTCTGGATCAGGGTTTGAATAATATTTGCTGATACCTAGGACATCCCTGGAGTGGTGCTGCTGGATAATGAACTGGATTGCCAGTTTGGTTTGAACAATAAGGTTGGCAGTTCAAATCCACCAACTGCTGCTCAGAAACTCTATATAGCATCACTGTGAGTCATAAGTGACTTGATGACACTTAACAAGAACAGAGGACATACCTGAACAATTATCCATCTTTTGACCCATTGAAATTTTTAGGGACTTTCATCTTTATTAAAGCAAAAGCTAGACTTCATACATAATTCCTTCATTTGACAATAGTCTTGCAGTCTGCATAAAAACACATAAACAGACTTTATTCTAAAATGTCATTGTTGTGGTTGTTAAGTCTTACCAAGTCAATTCCAAGAGACTCTTCATAGGGCTTCCGAAGAGCAGCATGTGGGTCTGAACTGACGGCCTTGTGATTTGTAATGCATTAGTCTTATACTAATGATTTAGGATCATCTTTCTTGTCCTGCTTATGAAACTAAAGAGTATATGTCAAACAGTGGCTTAAATTCATTGGTATTTGAAAACAGAGGCTGACTTTTACAAATTTATGAATATTATTGCTTTATTTTGTCCCTTCGAGTTGTTTACAACATTTAAGGACCCCGAAGTACCAAGTAGAACTTACCCCCTTGGGTTTTCTAGGATGTAATGATTAAAGGAACAAACCTTCAGGCCTTTTCTCCAGTGGAGGGTTTGGTGAGTTCAAAGTGCTGACTTTCCCACAGCAGTTGAGAAGTTAACTCTTTCCTCATCCGAGCTCCTAGTGCATATTTGTTGCTGTTGTTAAGTACCGTGGAGTCAGTTCCGACTCATAGTGACCCTAGACAGGGTTTCCAAGGCTGTAAACCTTTATGGGAGAAGAGTTCCTCATCTTTCTCCCACGGAACCGCTGGTAGTTTCGAACTGCCAACCTTGAGGTTAGCAGCCCACCCTAGTGCATATGTTGTTGTTATGTGCTGTGGAGTCGGTTCCGACTCATAGCAACCCTGTACAGGGTTTCCGAGACTGTTTATCTTTACGGGAGCAGAAAGCCTCATCTTTCTCCCGCGGAACAGCTGGTAGTTTCAAACCGCTGACCTTGCGGTTTGCAGCCCGATTCTTAACTACTACGCTACCAGAGCTCCTTATACTAGTTGTTATTTGTTGGCTTCAAGTCTCTTCCAACTCCTAGTGATTTCATGCACAACAAAGGAACACTGCTTGGCTCTGCAACATTCTCACAATTGTTGTTGTGCTTGAGAACATTCTTGCTGTCACTATATCAATCCATCTCTTTGGAGGTCTTCCTCGTTTTTGCTGACCCTCCACTTTACCAAGCATGATGTTGTTCTTCAGGAACTGGTCTTTCCAGAAAACATGTCCAAAGTAGGAGATATGAGGTTTTATCATCTTCACTTCTAAGGAGCATTGTGGTGTACTTTATACTTTCAGTATTCTTCACCAACATCATAATTCAAATAAATCAATTATTTTATGATCTTTCTTAGTCATTGTCCATTTTTTACATGCATTTGGGGTGATTGAAAATACCATGGCTTGGGTCAGGAGCACCTCAGTCCTCAAACTGACATCTTTGCTTTTTGACACTTTAAAGGTCTTTTTGCAGCAGATTTGCCTAATTCAATATGTCCTTGATTTACCAACTGTTTCTTCTATGAGTTTTGATTATGGAACCAAGAAAAATGAAGTGTTTGAGATCTTCAATCTTTACTCTGTTTATTATGATGTTATTTATTGGTGTAGTATGTGGATTTTTGCTTTGTTTACACAGAGGTGCAACAAATACAGAAGGCTGTAGTCTTTGATGTTCATCAGTAAATATTTCAAGTCCTCTTTTCTTCCAGTAAGCAAGGTTGTGTCACCTGCATAACATAGGTTGTAAATGAGTCTTACTCTAGTCTTGATGCCATGTTCTTCTTTAAAAATCAAGCTCCTCTGATTATTTGTTTAGCTTGGAGAATGAATAAGTATGGTGAAGAATATAGCCCTGGTGCACAGCTTTCTTGATTTTAAATCAATCAGTAACCCCTTGTTCTGTTAAAACAATTGTTCAAACAACTAATCAATATACAGTTTCCTCTTGAGCATGATTTAGTGTTCTACAACACCCATAGTTTGCAATGTTTTCCATAGTCAAATCTATATGAAAGAATTAACTAATAGACTTCTAATTCTAGAGCTTCTTTGTAAACTTTGTAATAATCTAGTGTTCTGACAAATCTGTATAATCCCCATAATTTTCCTAGATTTTAAAAGCTCCATTATTATAAATTTTAGTTTTTCTATTTTACAAGTTAATTATAATTTATAAATATTGGATGGTGTATGTATATTTGTCAACTACTTGCTTGTCATCTTGTCATAATGTTGTGACTTGCATGTAGCTGTGATGCTGGAAGAGAGGCCACAGGTGTATTAAATTCCCACAGGGTCACCCAGTTTCAGAGAAACTTCTAGATTAAGACAGACTAATCAAAAGAGACTATTTCCAAATGTTTATGCACTTAAAAACCTTATAAAAAGCAGTGGAATCCTGTCAGATACAGTGTCAGGATATGAAAACACTGTTAGTAGCAGCAGAACAATGTTAGATATAGTGATGGAAGATGAGCCCCTCAGGCTAGAAGTCACTCAAAAGATGACATGCAAAGACCTGCGTCCTCAAAGTAGAGCTGATCAGAATGATGTGAATGGAGTATGAAGTATAGCTTTTGGGACATGAATTGGGCACAACTCAAATTAAGGAGAAACAGCTGCAAACATCCATTAATAATCAGAACCTGGAATGTACAAAATAAGAATCTAGGAAATGTGGAGGCTGTAAAAAATAAAATGGCATGCATAAAGATAGATATCCTAGCCAATAATGAAAGAGTCCTGGTGTGGTCCTGTAGGATATTTACTGTACTTCTAACTGAGAGCTTGGCAATTCAAACACAACAGCTGCTCCCGTTAATCCTATACAGGGTTTCTATGAGTTGGAATCAAATAGGTCATATATAACAACTACAAAGTAAGGTGAAATGGATTGGTATTGGCCATTTTCAATCTGGCAATCATATAGTTTACTATTTGACAAATGACAAATAGAAGAGAAATGGCAGAAGAATCATTATCAGAAAGAACATTTCAAAATCTATGATACTCTCATAGATAATATCCATATGCCTGGAAATATCAGTTAATACCATTGTTACTCAATTGTATACATCAACCACTAAATCCAGTGATGATGAAATTGAAGACTTCTACCAACTTCTTAAGTGTGAAATTGATAAAACATGCATCAAGATGCACTGAAAATGACTGGTGATTAGAAAATGAAGGTTGGAAAATATGGCCTTGATGAGAGAAACAATGCTAGATAGAATTTAGCAAGACCAATGACTTATTTATTACAAGCACCTTTTTAAAACAACACAAAAAATTGATTATACACAGGTACCTCACCAGATGGAGTATGCAGGAATCAAACTGACTACATATGTGGGAAGACACAGTGGAGTTCAATATCATCAGTTAAAATGAGGCCAGAGGCAGACTGACACAGGCCATCAATTGCTTATATTCGGGTTGAATCTGAAGAAAATAAAAACAAACACACAAGTGAAAATATGACCTTAAATATATTCCACCAGAAGTTAGAGAACATCTCAAGAACAGATTTGAAGTATTTGACACAAATGACCAAAGATCAGAAGTTTTTTGGGATAACATCAACAATATCATACATGAAGTTAATGGTCATTAAATAATAGGAAAAAAGGATAAGACAGAAATGATGTCAGAAGAGATATGAAACTTTCTCTTGATCATAGAGAACCTAAAGTGATTAGAAGAAGTGAGGAAACAAAATAATTGGACAGAAACTTTCCAAGTGCAAAACAAGAAGACAAAATCAAGTATTATAATGAAATGTGATAAGACCTGGAGTTAGAAAACCAAAAGGGAAGAACACACTCAGCATTTCTCTAGCTGAAAGAACTGAAGAAAAAAAATCAAACATTGACTTGAAACATTGAAGGATTCTATAGGGAAATGTTTAATGCTGTTTAAAGCATCAAGAGAAGATAGAAGGAATACGCAGAGTCACTATTTCAAAACGAAGTGGTTAATCTTCAGCCATTTCAAGAGGCTGAATATGATAAAGAATTAATGGTACCAAAGGAAGAAGTTAAAGTTCCACTGAAAGCCTTGGTGATAAACAAGGTCCTAGGAACTGACAGAATGCACATTGAAATATTTCAACAAATTACTGGAGTACCGCAGATGCCCTCTCATTTGTGCAGAGAGATTTGGAAGAGAGCTATCTGTCCAACTGAATTAAGCAGATTCATATTGGTACACATTCTAAACAGAGGTGACTGAATGGAAGTGGAAATCATCAAAAAATATTATTAATATCACATGCAAGTAAAATTTTGCTGAAAATAATTTTGAAATGGTTGCAACAATACATCAACAGTGAGATGCCAGAAATTCAAGCCTAATTCAGAAGAGGACGTGGAACTAGGGATATCATAAATTATGTCAGGTGCATCTTGACTGAAAACATAGAATCCTAGAAAGATGTTTATTTGTGCTTTATTCACTATGCTAAGACTGTCAACTGTATGGATCATGACAAACTATAGATAAAATTATGAAGAATGAGTATTTCAGAACACTTTATTGTGTGTATGAAGAATCTATACATAGACCAAGTAGCAGTCATTCAAATGGAGCAAAGGGATAATGAACGGTTTAAAATCAGAAAATGCGTATTTTATCACCATACTTATTCAATGTATATGCTGATTAAACAATATGAGCATTTGAATTGTATGAAAAAGAACATGGCCTCAGAAATGGAGTAAGACACATTAATACCTCAGAAATGGAGTAAGACACATTAATAGGTTACAATGCACATGATTGTATGCACATGATACAACCTTGCTTGATGGAAACCAATAAATCATAAAAATGATTACTGATGGAAATAAAAACCTACCTCCTTCCGTAAGGATTGCAACACAATGTAGAAAAAAAAAATTCCTCACAATTGGGCCAATAAAATAACTTGATAAATCAAGAAAAGATCAAAATTGTCAAAGACTTCATTTGCTTGGATCTGTAATCAACACTTTCAGAAGGAGCAGTCAAAAAAACAAACACATTGCATGGGACAAACCCTCTAGAAAAGACCCCTTTAAAGTGTTAAAGAGCAAAGATGTAAGTCTGAAGACTAAAAAATACCTAATCCAAACATGATACTTTAAATATCTTCATCTGTATGTGAAAGTTGGACAATAAATAACGAAGACTATGGAAGAATCAATGCATTTGAAGTATGGTATTGAAGAAGAATATTGAACGTGCCATGGATTACTAGAAACAAAAATGAATTTGTGTTGAAAGAATCATAGCCAGAATGTTCCTTAAAAGCCAGGATGGCAAGGCTTCATTTCTCATACTTCTGACATGTTATCAGGAGGAAACAGACCCTAGAGAAGTACATTGTGCTTGGCAGAGTGGAAAGTCAGTGAAAAAGAGGAAGATCCCCAAAGAGATGTATTGACACAGTGGCAGCAGCATTGGGTTCAAACATAACAGCAACTACAAGGACGGTGCAGTAACAGGCAGTGTTTCATTCTCTAGTGCATAACATCATTATGAGTCAACACTGCCTCCACACACCTAAGAGTAACAACAATGTACGTGTGTATGACACAGAAACAGAGACAGAGAAAATAAATACATTCCTTCTCAGAAGAATATTGATTTATTGGCTATTTGTATATAAAACACAGCAAATAAACTATGCCAATTATAATAATGTTTATAAAGAGTTATCATTTTTGTTATGTTTTCAGTGTCTAAGCAATTATGCATGCATTGTTTCAGTGCACAATATATTTGAAACTACATGATTCTCATTTTTAAAGTCAGAAAAATATTCATGGAAGTTGTTTTATTTTCCTAAATCTACATAGGCAGTAAATGGCATAATCTAATTTGAAACCTGAATCTACAATCTTTCATTTTCACTGTTGTATGATATTCAGTACCAATGGTACTGTAAGAAGTCCAAGCAGTACTGAAGGTATTGGCAAAAAATAAGACTCCAGGAATTGACATAATATAAATTGAAATCTTTCAGCAAACTGATAGAACACTGTATGTGCTCACTCATCTATGACAAGAAATTTGGAGACAGCTACTTGGCCAACAGATTGAAAGAGATCCATATCTGTGCTCATTCCAAAAGGAAGTGATCCAATGGGATGTGGAAATCATTTAACATCCTCATTGATATCACATGCAAACAAACTCAAAAAATGATTGCACATGTCATTGTCAGTTAACTACCAGAAACTCAAGCCAGATTGAGAAGAGGCATCATGACACTAATGATACTATGACTGACCTCAGATGGATCTTGTCTGAAAGCAGAGAATACCAGAAAGATGCTTATTGTGCTTTATTGACTATGCAAGAACTTTTTACTGTGCAGCTCATGACAAGATATGGATAACATTGTGAAGAGTGTGCTCATAGGAACCTATCCATAGATCAAGAGGCAATCATTTGAACAGAACAAGGGAATACTGAGTGGTTTAAAATCAGGAAAGGTGTCTTTCAGGGCTCTATTCTTTCACAAACTCATTCAAATCTGTATGCTTAGTAAATAATCTGAGAAACTGTATTATATGAAGAAGAGCAATATATAATGATTGAAGGAAGACATATTAACAACCTGCAATATGGAGAAGATACAACCATGCTTGCTGAAAGTGAAGAGGACTTAAAATACTAATGAAGATCAAAGACCAGTCTTCAGTATAGGTTGCACCTCAATGTAAAGAAAACAAAAATCCTCACCGCTGGACCAGTTAATAACATCATGGTAAATGGAGAAAAGATTGAAGAGATCAAATACTTCATTTTGCTTGAATCCACAATCAATACTCATGGAAGCAACCATCAGGAAAACAGAAGACATATTGCATTAGTGAAATCTGCTGCACAAGATCTCTTTGTAGTTTTCAAGACTGACTAAAGTGTGGAAGTATGCCTAACAAACATGGTATTTTCTGTTTCTTTTTTTTTTTTTTAATTTATTGTGAATTTAATTAAAGTTTACAGAGCGTATCATCAGTTTTACATTCAGAAAATCATATACTTTACTTCACTACGATGATTGCAATTCCTTCCACATATCATCAGTTAGCTAGCATAATGGTTACGAATCAGGCTCAAGGTCAACAGTTCAAAACTACCAGCTGTTCCATGAGAGAAAGATGAGGCTTTCTGCTCCCATAAAGATTTGCAGACTTGGAAACCTTGTGCAGGGTCATTATGAGTCAGAACCAACTCCATGGTACTTAACAACAACATCATCGGTTAACAGTATTCACCTCTATTTATTTTAATTCTTGTACTCTACTTTGTGGCTCTACCTTCATCTTTCCACTGCCAACCTCCCTTTTGTGTATTGTCTGCTTTATTACCCGTGTTAACATGCATCTACTCTCTAGCCTGTGAATAGTTCCCTCCTCCTTTGCCTCCTCAAAGTAGAGTTGACTGTGATGATGAGAATGCAGTAAAGTTTTCAGTACCTTCATTTGCTAATGAAGTGGCAAAGGAGATTGTATTGACTCACAACTCAAAATAAGGAGAAACAGTTATAAAAATGCATTAATAATGAGAACATGGAATGTTTGATGTATTAATCTAGGAAAATTGGATGTTGTCAAAAATGAAACAAAATGCATAAAAATCAATATCCTAGGCATTGGAGAGCTGAAATGGACTGGTGTTGGTAATTTTGAATCTGATTGTCATGTATTTTACTATGCCAGGAATGACAAATTGAAATGGAATAGCATCATATTCATATCAAAAGGAATGTTTCAAGATAAACTTTGAAGTATAATGCTATCTGTGGTAGGATAATATCCATAATTCTATAAGGATGATAAGTTAATACCACTATAATTCAAATATATGCAGCAACTACAAAGACCAATGATGATTAACTGAAGAATTCTACCAACTTCTTCAGTCTGCAACTTATCAGACATGTAATCAAGATGTACTGATAAATGTTGGTGATTGGTAAACAAAAGATGAAAAAAGAAGGAAGGCCTGATAGTTGGAAAATATGACCTTGGTGATAGAAATGATGTTGGAGAACTTATGATAGAATTTTGCAATACCAATGACTTATTTATTGTAAATATCTGTTTTAAACAACATAAAAAACAACTATGTTCATGAATCTCACCAAATGGAATACACAGAAATCAAACTGACTACATCTGTGGGAAGAGACAGCAGAAAAGCTCCACATCAATAGCCAAAACCAGGCTAGGGATGGACTGTCGAATAAACTATCAATTGCTCATATGCAAATTCAATCTGAAGCTGAAGAAAATTAAAACAAGTCCACACGAGCCAATATATAACCATGTACAAATCCCACCCAAATTTAGAGATCATCTCAAGAACAGATTTGATGCATTGCACACTAATCACTGAAGACCCAAAGAGTTATGTGATAACATTAAGAACATCATACAGAAAGAAAAAAAAAAAGGTAGTTAAGAGACAAAAAACAAACAAACAAACAAACAAAAAAAACAAAGGAAAAGGACCAACATGGCAGTCAGAAGATACTCTGAAACTTGCTCTTCAACATAGAGATGCTAAAGCAAATCAAAGACATGGGGAAGTAAAAGTGCTGAGCATAAAATTTCAAATGACACATTGAGAAGACAAAACCAAGTATTATAAAGAAATGTCCAAAGACCTGAAGTTAGAAAACTGAAAGGGAAGAACATGTTCAGCATTTCTCAAGTTGAAGAAAACAATCAAGCTTGACTTGCCATAGTGAAGGATTCTATGGGCAAAATATTGCATGAAGAGTCCAAAGAAGATAGAAGTAACACACAGCGTCACTGCAACAAAAATGAGTGGTCAATGTTCCACTATTTCAAGGGGTAGTGTATGACCAGTAACCAATAGTACTGAAGGAAGAAGTCCAAGGTTCACTGAAATCACTGGCAAAGAACAAGTCTCCAGGAATTGGTGAAATACAAATTTAAATATTTCAACAAATGATGCAGCACTGGAGGCACTCACTCATCTATTCCAAAAAAATTGGAAGACTCTACCAGGTCAATTGAATGGATGAGACCCATATTTGTGCCCATTCCAAAGAGAAATGACTCAATGGAATGCAAAAATCATTGTTGAATATCATGAATATCACATGCAAGTAAAATTTTGCTTAAGTTACTTCAAAACAGCTTCAACAGTGCATTGTCAGCAAATTGTCAGAATTTCCAACTGTCTTTAAATGAATTTGTGCAGTGACATATATAATTGCTGGTAACAGATAGATCTTGGCACTCAAAATATGACTAGTGAAGAATTGCCTATTCAAAGTAGAGTTGACCATAAAGGATGAGGCACAACACAAACAGAAGAAACAGCAGCAGCATCCATTAAATATTAGAACATGTGATATATGAAGTATGAATACAAGAAAATTAGAAGTCATTAAAAATGAAATGGAATGCATAAAGATTGATACCCTAGGCTTTAATCAGTTGAAATGGACAGTCAATGGCCATTTAAATCAGACAGTTATATGGTTTACTATGGTAAGAACATCATTGTGAAGAGGAATGGTATAGCATTCATCATGAAAAAGAACATTTTAAAACCTATTTTGAAATGCAATGCTGTTTGTAAAAGGACAATATCTATACATCTACAAGGAAGACCAGTTAAAGTTAATTACACTATTATTCCAATTTATGCATCAACTACTAACACCAGTGATGTTGAAATGGAAGAATTCTACCAATTTCTTCAGTCTGAAATTGATCAAACTTGCAATCAAGATACATTGATAACTACATTGAATGGAATGCAAAAGTTGGAAGCAAAGGGGAAGGATCAGCATTTGGAAATATGGCCTTGGGGATAGAAATGAGGTTTGATGGAGACCACATGATAGAATTTCGAACACTAATGAGTCACTCATTCCCAAACTTTTGCATATAATATAAACAGTAATTAGACACAGGGACCTGAATAGATTGGATACACAGGAATGGAAATGACTACATTTGTGGGAAGAAGCAGTGGAGAAGCTCAATATCATCAGCTAAAACAAGGTCAGGGGAAGACTGTAGAATAGACCATCAATTGCTGATATTCAAAAGCAGCCAGAAACTGAAGAAACTTAACATAAGTCCACAGAGCCAAAATATGATCTTTTGTATATCCCATATGAATTTAGAAATAATCTGAAGAGATGTGATGTATTAGACATTAATGATTAAAGATTAGAAGATTTGTGGAATGACACCAAGAACAGATAATAAGAAAGCAGTCATTAAAAAGAAAAAAAGGGGGGGGGCTTCCAGTTTTGGCAGCGGCAGAGACAGAGGCAAGTAGGAAAGGCTCCATGGGGGAGGGATTGAAAACTCAGAGAAGCTGCATTTGTGGAACAATACCAGAGCTCTGGATCTAGCATAAGGTGCAGGGCATCAGTTTTCCAAATGGGCAAGTGGAAAAATCACAGTGTAAAGAAAAATACTGTGATATATGAATCACTTGAGATGGGACTTCCTCTGCGGCCACCCTGCCAAGGCAGAGTTCAAAGGGCAGGGCTACAGCCAGGCCAGCCCAGGATACCAGCATTAAAAGTTTTACAATGACATTTGAAAAAGGAGGTGTGGGGGATTCTACACAATTTTCCCTCCTCTTCCCTGTCACTCCTTCTTTTTCCAGCCCGGATGCCTTCAGGCAGGTGGGTGCACACACACTCAGAAAAAGGGTCCAGCATAGAGCCCACAGTTTATCCCATGGCACAGAGAGAAAGAGCTTGGCAGCTGCTTATGACATCAGCCTCAGGGTTGCAGCCCTAAAATTAACTTGTGCAGGACACTTTACTCCAGCATATCTAGCAAGAAAAAAGCAGGCCCATCAGGCCTGACAGACAAACCATATGAACAATCTGTAAAACCCTAATATAAAAGGATGCAACTATCTTGAGAATTATGCTGTGCACATGCAGATACCTAACTGACCTTCAGAGACAAGAATAGTACACAATCTTTATCCCATTAACTTCTCAATATCTATTTGCACACCTCTACAGTAGTGACTAGTGGAGGGGCCTGAGCAAGCGGACACCCCCACCCACCGCTGGAGGCTTCTATGGTGCACACACACTGTCTTTGTAGCAAGGCGACTGGACAGTCAGCCACAGTTTTATTTTTGTTTCAAAGTGGTGGTTTTTGTCTCTGATTTTATATTGCTTCTGCTTTTGGTCCTTTTGATCACACAGTTTTCCTAGAGGTGGGAGCTTTTTCTCCCTATGTTACCCAAGAAGAGAGAGCAATCGTAGTCATATAGCCAAACTACAAGCACACCCTATAAGATTTCACCATTGAGACAAGAGCCAATAACAGATGCTAAGCATTACATGTGAACAGGGAAGCTTATCCCCAGATCATATCCACCAGGAGACATTCAGTAAATTTAATAATACAACAACAAACATCCATTTAAGCATTAAAAACCCACATAACTACTGGAAATGACCAAGAAAGATCTCAAAACATGTCCAAAAAGAGAAAAGAGTAACTGAGACAAGTTTACAAACATCAAAATGCCACAAAGCATCTTATCAGATCATAATGCTATAAAACCAGAAATCAAGAAGAAAACTAAGGAAACAAAGTTGAATACATGGAAACTGAACAACACCCTGCTGAAAAGCTACTGGGTAAAAGAATAAATTAAATGTGAATTCATAAAATTCCTAGAAAAAAAGGAGATTGAAAACACAACATTCCAAAATCTTTGGGACACAGCGAAACACGATGCTGAGAAGACAATTTATTGCAATAAATGTGCACATCCTAAAAGAAGAAAGAACCAAAATTAACATATTAGCATAGCATCTCTAACAATTAGAAAATGACCATCAGAGGGAACATACAGTCACCAAAAGAAAAGAAATAATAAAGATAAGAGCAGAAATAATTATGATGGAAAACAGAAAAAAAACTATAGAGTGAATCAACAGGACAAGAAGCTGGTTCTTTGAAAGGATTAATAAAATTGACAAACCATTGGCAAACCTAACAAAAGAAAAGGGGGAGAAGACAAAAAAATCTCACATTAGAAACCACATGGGCAATGTCACAATGGAACTAAATGAAATCGAAAGGATAATAACAGAAACTATGAAGAGTTGTACTCCAATAAATTAGAAAATTTAGAAGAGATGGATGCATTTTTAGAAAAACACTACCTACCGAAACTTATACAGAGTGAAGTAGAAAACTTGAACAGATTCATAACAATAGAAGAAATTGTCTTGTCATCACAAAACTCCCAACCAAAAGATGTCCAGGCCCAGAAGGCTTCATTGGTGAGTTCTATCAAATATTCAAGGAATTGCTGTCACCAATTTTACTCAAATTATTCCAGAATATGGAAGAGGTCAGAAAACATCCTAATACTTTTTATGAAGCAAGCATAACCCTCATACCAATTACAGACGAATATCCATTATGAACATAGACGCAAAAATTCTCAACAAAATCCAAGTCAACAGATTCCAGCACCACATTAAAAAAATAACACATCATGACCAAGTGGGTTTCATAAAAGAAATGCAAGGACAGTTCAACGTTAGAAAAACAATCATTGTAATCCACCATACAAATAAGAAAAAAGAAAAGAACCACATGATCAAATTGATTGATTCAGAAAAGGCATTTAACAAAATCCAACATCGTTCCTGATAAAAACACTCAACAAAGAAGGAATTGAAGGGAAACTCCCCAACATAATCAAGAGCATATATACAAAACCAACAGCCTACATCACTCTTAATGGAGAGAAACTGAAAGCCTTCCCTCTGCAAATGGGAACCAGACAAGGATGCCCTTTGTCACCACTCCTTTTCAATATTGATTTGGAAGTATTAGCCAGAGCTATATAGCAAGATAAGGAAATTAAAGCATCCAAATTGGCAAAGAGGAAATAAAACTCTCTGTTTGCAGACAATATGATCCTATACATAGAAAACCCCAAAGACTCAGTAAAAAAGCTACTAGACATCATTGGAAGATTCCACAAAGTAGCAGACTATAAGATCAACATAAAAAGATAAATTGGATACCTCTATAGTAACAATGACAGTGTGGAAAAAGGACATTAAAAAAGCAATATCATTTACAATAGCTGCCCAAAGGATGAAATATTTAGAAATAAACATAACCAGAGAAACAAGGGACCTATACAAAGAAAATTAAAAACACTACTTCAAGAAACCAAAAGAGACTTAGAAAAGTGGAAGAATGTACCATGCTCCTGGATAGGAAGACTCAACATACACCGTGAAAATGTCAATACTGCCCAAAGCAATTTGCACTTATAATGCAATCCCAATCCAGATTCCAGTGACATTCTTCAAAGAGATGGAAAAGATAAGTACAAACTTTCTATGGAAAGGAAGGAGATCCAGGATAAGCAAAGCACTGCTCAAGAAGAAAAACAAGGTTGGAAGACTCTTACTCCCTGATTTCAAAATCTACTACATGGCTATAGTGGTCAAAACAGCCTGGTACTGATACAATGAAAGATATATTGATCAGTGGAACAGAATTGAGAATCCAGAAATTAACCCATACACATGCAGCCAAATGATTTTCGACAATGTGCCTAGGTATGTTACATGGGGAAGAGATAGTCTCTTTAACAGATGGTGCTGGCAGAACTGGAAAGCAATATACAAAAGATTGAAACAAGATATTAACCTCACACCCAATACACAAAAGCCAACTCAGTATAGATTAAAGACCTAAATGTGAATCCCAAAATTATGAAAGTCATCAAGAAAAAGTAGGGACAAATGTGAGCGCTCTAATACAGGGCATACACAGACTACCAAACATTTTGAAAACTACACAAACAAAAGTAGACAAAATAGATGAGTGGGACACACTGAAAATTAAAAACTTTTGTGCATCAAAAGACTTCACCAAAAGAGTGTAAAGGGAACCCACAGAATGGGAAAAAAATCTTTTGCAATGACACATCAGACAAGGGACTTATTTCTAAAATATATAGTAAACTACAACATTTCTACAAGAAAAAGACAAATAAACCAATTTTAAAATGGGTACAGGACTTGAACAGACACTTCACCAAGGAAGAGATCCGAGCAGCCAACAAACATATGAAGAAATGTTTACAATCACTAGCCATTAGAGAGATGCAAATCAAAACAACAATGAGATTTCAACTCACACCAGCAATAACAGAAAAAATAAAAAAAGTAGAGGTCAATAAATGCTGATGAGGATATGGAGAGACTGGGACCCTCCTACATTGTTGGTGGGATTGCAAAATGGTCCAACCACTCTGGAAAGCAATATGGCACTTCCTCAGAAGGTTGGAAATAGAAATACCTTATGATCCAGCAATTCCTCTACTTGGCATTTACCCACAAGAAATATGAGCTGTAACAGGAGTAGATATATGCACACCACTGTTCATAGCAGCACTATTTACAATAGCAAAAAAAATGGAGACCTCCTAAGTGCCCATCAACTGAAGAATGGATAAACAAACTGTGGTACCTACACACAATGGAATACTATGCTACCTTGAAGAACACCAAGGAAGCTGAAAACCACTGCATTACATGAATGAACCTTGAGGACATTATGCTGAATGAAATTAGTCAATTACAAAAGGAGAAATACTACATAGGACCATTATTGTAAAAATGTAAGAAAAAGAACACACACTAAAATCAAGGGGGAGTTATATATATATTTACTATATTTGCTGATCACCAGGATGTGTAGCATGAGAGTAGGGGAGGGAGGGAGGGGAAGATAGAGCACAGGGTAGGAAGTAGATACAGGATAGCTTGAGTGCGGGGGTGGGGGGAGGCAAGGACAATACACAAGGGGGAGGGGAATGGAAGAACAAGGCTGATGGGAGAACAATTAGGCAGGTTCATATGGGCTAAGTGGGACAGAGGTAAATGATGATGTATGCACAACCTTGGAACAACAGGGCTCCAGAATACAGGGATTGAGGCATGGTTTGAAAGGTAAAAGAGGGGAATAATGTTAAGATGCTTGGCTGTCTTTTGAGTCTTGGTTTCCCTTGTCTATGATTGTAAAATAGACAATGTTGGCGGGGGGGGGGGGGGGGGGGGGGGCGAAATAGCCAGAAACATCACTACAGAAAGCTTGTAAGTCCATCTTCAGCCTATACCTGATTGGAAAACCTTAAAAGGGGCTAGAAGTTGCCCAATGAAAGAGGCTTCATGTGGAGCCTTTACATTGCACAAGACCAGGTGGAACCCAGAACCCCATCCAGAACTGACTCAAGTAGGAAATTTCCACTGGAAAGGACGAGTAGATCAGCCTGGAGCGACTAGAAAACAGACGACACTTTGTGAAATAAAGACTGGCAGGAAAAATCTGAAACAATAACGGAAGTCTGATTGATTACTACAAGAACAAGTAAGCTGTTTGCCCAGGAACGATCAAGGCCAGTGATCAAGACCCGTCAGAGAAAACCCCCTTCCAAGACTGAGACTCAAGGGGAATACATAAGCAGGCATGTGGTCTGGCTGGTGACCAAGTTGGTCACCAATAAGAGGAAGAGGAGGAAAAAACAGCAATGAAGTGGTCAGCTAAGTCTGACCACATTCAATAGACCCCTGTGAACCTGGGTGGAGACCTGAGTGGCCAGCGGTGCAGCAAGACTTGGGGACTCCTGGGGTCAAAGGACTAGAGTGGAGAGTGAAGCATCCAGCTGATAGGAAGTGAGGGGAGATACACAAGAACACTCATACTTGTAGATCGTACCCACTTGTCCTGGCTTCGATGGCTGGATGATCAGAACTCAACCAGAAGAAGAAACACAAGGGGAAATAAAAAAAAGAGTAACCTGCTACAATTTGATGAATTTTGCCTATACTTATGGATGTAGTAGCTCAAAAATGGGAACAAATCTTTACAGCAAGGATCACTCCCATCCCCTCGGTACAGTGTTGACAGGGATGGGCAACATAGACATTGCCTACCCAAAATGGGGAGTCCTAGTGTGGTGCTGTGGGTTAATGTGCCAGACTGCAAAGCCATTTGCACTGCAAGGTCGGTGGTTCAAGCTCACCAGCTGCTCCTCAGAGGGTCACTATGGGTCAGAATGGGTCAGAATCGACTTGAGGGTACTTAACAACAACAACATAAAGCAAGAAGTGACTGGCTTACAAGCTTTCAAGAGGGAGCATTGTTCTAGACAGGGCAGGGGAAGGTAGAATCACCACTGAATGATTTTCAATGTTGGGACCAGGCTGGTGGAAAGAAAATGGGGATAACACTCTTGTGGTTACAATAGTGAATAATGGCCATCAGGACTGACTGTGAGGGTAGGAAATATAGAGGTAGATGTTTTTTGACAAAAGGAGTAGAGTGATTGATTTTACAGCCCAGGGGCGGAGGTCCCTGGGACTATCAAGTGAGAAGCATGGAGGGCGGGACCCTACCCAGAGAGGCAGTTATGCCAGCGATGGCCAAAGAAGATGAAATGGACAGATGGAGTGGCTGGGGACACCGGACTCAGGGAGGGAGAAGGGTTGTGTGCTGGCAGCTAGGGGGCAGGCCTGTGGGGTGTATCCTTTGGTTATTTGATGATGCATGGAGGGGATTGTAATCATTGCAATGAAACGAAATATGATAGGATGAGTGTAAAGCTGATGTTCTCCTGTGTAAACTCCACAATAAAAACTTACAAAAAAAGACCAAAATGGATATCAGAAGGGACTCTGACACTTGCTTTTGAGTGTATTAAAGCTAAAACAAATGGAAAAAGTGAGGATATAAAAGAGTTGAACAGAAAATGTCAAAGGGTAGAGGATTTAAACCATGGCAATGAGATGATATACGATAGAATGAATGTAAAACTAATGTTCTCCCATGTAAACTATCACATAATTCACAATAAAACATTTTAAAAAAATGTCAAAGGGTAGCTCTGGAAACATAGTGAAGTATTATAATGAATTATGCAAAGACCTGGAGTTAGAAAACCAAAAGACAAAAACATACTCAGCATTTCTCAAATTTAAACCTGAAGAAAAAGATCAAGCTTTGACTTGAAATGCTGAAGGATTATGAGGAAAATATTAAATGATGTAGAAAGCCACAAAAAAAGTTTGCAAGGATACCCTGAGTCAGAGCATCAAAAATAATTGATCTGTGTTCAGAATTCTCAAGTGGCAGCACATGATCAAGAACTGGTGGTATTGAAAGAAGTAGTCCAAGCTGCACTGAAGAAACTGGTGATAAACGAAGCTACAGGAATTGATAGAATATAAACTGAAATCTTTCTACAAATATTGTTGTATTGGAAGCACACATTCATTTACGCTAAGAAATGTGGAAGACACCTTCTTGGCCAACCAATTGGAAGAGGACCATTTTTATGCCCATTCCAAAGAAAAGTGACCGAACAGAATTTGGAAATCATTGAACTATATCATTGATATCACATATAAGCAAAATTTTTCTGAAGAAAATTAAGAAATGATTGCAGCAGCACATTGACAGGGAAGTGCTAGAAATTAGAGCCAGATTCAGAAAAGGACAGGGAATGAAAAATATCATTGCTAACATCAAATGGATCATGAGTGAAAGCAGACATTACCATAAAAATGTTTACTTATGCTTTAGTGAATATGCAAATGTATTCAATTGGGTGGATAGTAATAAAGTATGGATAACATTGTAAATAATGGCTATTACAGAACACTTAATTTTGTTCATGAGAACCTGTACATAGACCAAGATACGGTTATTGGAACAGAACAAGCAAATATTGAATGGTTTAAAATAAGGAAAAATTTGTGCCAGAGTTATATCCTTTCACCATACATGCTCAATTTGTATGCTGAGCAAATATTCAGAGGTGGATTATGTTAATAATGTGACATCATGATTGGAAAAAGACTCATTAACAACCTACAATATGAAAACGATACAACTTTGCATTCTGGAAGCAAAGAGGCCTTACAAGATTTACTGATGAAGATCAAAGATTACAGCCTGCTGTGCTGATTGATCCTCAATGTAAGGAAAACAAAACATCTGACAACTGGAATAAATAACAGTATGATAAAAGGAGAAATCATTATAATTGTCAAAGACTTCATTTTGCGTGGATCCACAATCAACAGTCATCTAAGCAGCAGACAAGAAGGCAAATTATGTATGTACGTCTTTAAAGAATACAATAGCAAAGACAATGACTAAGGAAACCTGTAGAATAATTGATCTATTTGAATTATGGTGTTGGAGAAGGATAAAGTACTACGAACTGCCACAAATAGAAGTGCAGCCAGATTGCTCCTTAAAAGCTAGGATGATGAGACTTCATTTCTTGCATTTTGGATATCATACTTATCAAAGGGAGCAGTCTATGAAGAAAGATATTGTGCTTGGAAATGTGCAGGATCATAGAAAAAGAGGAAGACTCTATCATGATGGCTTGACATAGTGACAACAACAATGGGATGAAATGTAACAACAAATGTGAGAATGGGCCAGGACTAGGCAGTGTTTTGTTTTGTGGTGCATAGGGTTGCTATTTAATTGATGATTATATGTTGGTGTGTTCTTAAGCACTCACCACTTGTCTCCTGGTAGGTGTGATGCAGGATGAAGTGTTTTCACAGCTATGTGTTTGCTGATTTTGTAACACTGTTGATGGTGGATTGGACTGCTGTTGGCCACTGTCTATCATTGATTAGGTGGTACAGGAGTGGGTTGTGGTCCTCACCTAGTGGGTGGGGTTTCAGGAGGTTCACCTTTGTCTTGGTGGGACTAGAAAAGAAGAGAGAAAAAAACAAATACGAACAATTCCAAAATAGAAAATAATTAAAGAAAGAGAAAAAATCAAGAATTGGAAACTATTAGATAAAAGAAAATATTAATTTTTAAAATGTAAGAAAACCCCACAAAACTACAGATTAAAAGAAGAGATTTTTTTAAAAAAATGACAAAACTAGGGATGGAGGAAATGAGATGAGAACAGACAGAAAAATCTAACAAAAAGAAAGGATGGAAAAATAAAGAGAAACAGAGGACAAGAAGCAACAAAACAAAATGAAAGTAGAAAAAGAAAAGAATAAAAATCAATAAAACACTGGAGGGAAAAGAAAAGAAAAAAAATGGAAAGGAGAAAACTAGGGTGGGGCACAGGACACCCAGGCTGTGCTCTTGCTTCCTGTGGAAATGGCTGATGGGAGGGTACCTGAGATGGGCTAGCATATTCTGTTAGCCAAGGAGCTCATAAAGGGCAGGATGACAGGTTAGGACAGAGCTCTTGCTAGCCTATGTGTCTATGAACAGTGCCCCAGTCCCAGAAGAAATTTCTGCTAGCTTAAAGGTGTCTGGGATTGGTGTACTTTATCCGTAAAGGAGTTTCTGTTGGCCTAGAAGACAGTTGGGGTCAGAGTGCCTGGTCTTGAATGAGTTCTTGCCAGCTCAGAGGAAGGCTTGGGTCAGGGTTCCTGGACCTGGAAGTAGTTTCTGTCCACCCAAGTGGTGTCTTCTGGTAGTGTGCCTTTAGTTTACAATATTATTTTATTTCCAGTTTCAGATATTCCTTTGATCCCTATTACCTTCAGACTTGGTTTGTCATTCTTTTGAATGCAATAGTTGTAAAGTAGTTTTTCATATGGCCTTGTTTTGCATTTCCATATTTCTGGTGAACTTGAACATGTTTATTGGCCACAAAAATGTTTTCTTTGTATCAAATATTTGTTTGTGTTTCTTTTTGTCCATGTTTTCTTTGTATACTTTTCATTTCCCTATATATTCACAAGAATACGTAATTCGTTTTTTATTATAAATTTTTGTAGTAAGCATCATTAAAGTTGAAGCTCTTCTTTCATGTTCTTTGAAGCATGCTTTGAGGAAGAGGAATTCTAAGTTTAGTGCAGTCATATCTTCTTGTCTTATTTTACTTGGTGATTTTTACATCTTTCAAGAAGTTTATCACACATATTATGTCTTTGCCAATGTATTTTTGCTGCTCTTTCACGAAGTGAAAGTTGTATGTTAGTGGTATATATCGGACTGTATTCAGTATTTCAAAAACCAATAGTCTATGTGAAAAGTCCAAATAAAGTACTAAGTTAGACTGAAAAAAAAAAAAAAGTTTATCGCCCCCTCTTGATCATTTTCATTCATTTGTGAGTTGTGGAGATCTTTGAGTCATTGAGTCATTTGAGTCAAAGATCTCTGATCTTTGAGTTATTGAGTCATTGAGATCTTTGAATTTCCATTTCGTGTATGAACGATGGAGCTGTTTATGTTTTTTTTTACTTACCATAGTGGAGTTTGGTGGTAAATCCTAGCAGTTTTTTATGAGAGTTCTCTTCAAGAAAAATGTTGTTATTGTTTTTATGAGAGATACTAGTGATTCTAATTTATCTACAGAACTCCATTCAAACACGCATCCATTACCACCATTGGATTGGATTGCAGAAAAAAGGAAACCCTCAGTCATGGGAATGGCAGAATGATGACTCAAAGCCTTCTAACAGCCTGTAAGTTTCCACCTATAGTATTCTGTCTTAATTTCTTTCTCAGTAAAGGATTCATACATTATAGATCAAGAAGAAGGAAAGAATAGATGAGTGATGACAAACCAAATTAATTACATACTATGTTGAAAGTTTATAAATATCATGGGTGCTATGCAATCACTTACTTCCAGTTATACCCAGGAGCAACTAGGTGGGTGGTGAGAAGCAGAAATTTCATTTTAGACATTAATATTTGTTCAAGAACTTGAAGAGATATAATAAATTTGATAAAATAAATTTGATAAGTGTATTAGACAGATATGTGTGAATATAGCACAAAGATATTTTAGTATATTATTCTGAAGTTCATGTGAGAGGTCTTTGCTTGGAATACAAATGTAACAAGCACCTGGTATGGCGCTGTGGGCTAATGTGTCAGACTGCAAAGTCATTTGAACTG
>NW_006409043.1:327661-333402 GCF_000296735.1 Chrysochloris asiatica | reverse complement strand
GCTAGAGTTGGAATGACTCAAAAGCACTTAACAACAACAACAAAAACTGTATAGTGACAGACAGTGATAGTGTAAGTGATATAAGACTGGGTGCTTAAATCTTAGACTTAAGGTTGGCATTTTGAATCCATCCAATGGTTATGCTGAACTAAAGTCCTGGAAATCTGTGCTTCTAGGGATTATAACCAAGAAAACACTATACTGCACAGCAGTTCTACTTTAAACACATGGTGTTATATTGACTAATAATAATAGTTTATAAATGGTGTTAATATTATGAAGCGGGATAGAATCTTGAAAGAAAATGCAAGAACTGAGAGCCCTTAAGCACACAAATGTTTAAGATATTGGGAAGAAGATGGTCATGAAATGGTATTGAGAAAGAGTGAGTAAATGTATAAGAGAAAGAACCATGAAAGACCAGCTGAGGATGATGGGATCTTCAAAAGGAGTGCTGGTGAAATAATAGGCAGAATTTGAAAGATTGATGCCTTGTCCCAAACAAGATTTTTGTTTGAAGTTATTACATAGGATCAATTAGATTAATAAATATTGGGAAGGGAGTTAAGATTAAGTAATATTTTCTCCTGTATGCTTTAGTTTAACATCATTATCTGAAATTCATGTTTGGTATTCTCATTCAAGAATTTCACCAGATGGTACTATTTTAGTGTCCAGAGAATTTGTCTCAGTGGGAAGAAAGGACACTTGAATTTGAAATGCAAGCAAGCATCTTCTATGCTGAAAATGAGATTAGCATTAGAGTTTAAAATGGATCCTTTGCACATTAATTGGTACAACAGAAAATAGGACTTGATTGTATATCTAGTCTTAATGTGTCAGAGAATAATTTTTCTGCATTTAATCAATTTAAAGAAGATTTTGAAATTTTCAGAAGAATAATTTCTTCAATGTTCACCCTCCTCTTCCCACCCACACTCACTATTTTTCCTTCTTTATTATTTGCTAACTTACATTGATAATACTAACCATTAGTTTTGCAAACAACTATACATCATGATTTAATTGTGTTTTATATGACACAAGAATTTTTATGTCTAGTAAATAGTTATTGATATGTACAGCAATATAACACTGAAACTTTGGCTAAGAGTGACTTTCTAAGATGAATATATTCTCTGATGCAGGGATATTCGACTGATATATAAACCTGATGCGAAATGTGGATATGTCAAGTCAACAATGATTGCAAATGATGTTTGTACTAGAAATAATTACTATATTTGCGAAAAGAAATCTACTTGCCTTGATAATTTAAATAATAAAAAACTTTGAAGTCTTAATGGTTTCATTTTTTAGAAGTTACTAGTAAAGAAAACTTAAGGTAGTAATTCTAATCAGTTGGCTATGCATACTGTATAAAGAATTATTATCTCTCAAATTTCCTCTAAAGAAGGAAAAAATAAGAAGCCTTATATACAGTAAAATTTAATAAATATAGTAATACATGTACTATTACTAGTATTTATTTTGTTTATTTATTTTTAAATGTTTTATTGTGAATTATGTGATAGTTTACATGGGAGAACATTAGTTTTACATTCATCCTATGGTATATATCGTTTCATTGCCATGGTTACAATCCCCTCCATGCATCATCAGCCAACTAAAGGGTAAACACTGCAAGCCTGCCCCTAGGTCGTCTACACACAGCCCCTCTCCCTCTCTGGGTATAGAGTCCCCAGCCACTCCATCTCTCACTTAAACAACAACATTTAACAACAACACTTAACAACAACAACAATGTGGCACTTAATAACAACAGTGTGGCACTATGGAGTCCTGTTGTGGCATTGTGAATTAATGTGCTAGACTGCAAGGTCGGCTTGAACCACATGGTTGGCAGTTCAAGCTCACCAGCTGCTCCTCAGAAACCCTATGAGTTAGAACCAACTGGATGGCACTTAACAACAACAACAATGTGTCACTGTGGTGTCCTGGTGTGGTGCTGTAGGACAAGTACTGCCCTGCAAGGCCAGTTTGAACCATGAAGTCAGTAGTTTAAGCTCGACAGCCTAAGTATCTTTGGCAAAGTGTCTGTTAATATTCTCTTCCCATGTTTAAATTGTCTTTATCTTGTAGAAGTGTTGTAAATTTCTATAAATTTTTAGATTAATCCCTTATATGTTAATGAACAAAATTCCCCATGTATGTTAGCTGTCTTTTTACTGCTTTAGTGAAATCTTTTGCTGCTATGCTTTTACCCATTGCTGCTGTCACTGTGCCGGTCCATCCCATTGGGAGTCTTCCTCCTTTTCACTGATTCTCCACTTCACCAAGCATGATGTGCTTCTTCAGGGACTGGTCCCTCCTGATAGAATGCACAAAGTTTGAGAGACAAAGTCTGGACATCTGGCTTCTAAAGGGGATTCTGGTTTACTTCTTCAAACACAGATTTGTTTGTTCTTCTGGCAGTCTAAGGTGCCATTAAAATTCTTCTCCAACAAGAAAACTCAAAAGCAGAAATTCTTTAAGGTCTCCTTATTCGTTGTTCAACTTTCATATGCATATAAGACTTGAAAATATAATGGCTTGGATCAGTTTGGATCCTCAAACAGATATCTTTTCTTTGTACTTTAAAGAGGTCCGGTGCAGCAGGTTTTTCTAATACAATAAATCATTGTTTTCTTGACTGCTTCTTCCATAAATGTTAATGGCAGAACTTAGCAAAATTTAGTCTTTGACAACTACAATCTTTTCTCCATTATTGTGATGTTATTTATTGTTCCAGTGGTGAGGATTTATGTTTTCTTTACATTGAGGTGCAACCCATACTGAAGGCTGTGGTCTTTTATATTCATCAGTAAGTATTTTAAGTCTTCTTGGGGTCCAGCAAGCAGGGTTGAATCATTTGAGTTTTCCTCTAATCCTCATGCCACATTCTTCTTCATATAATCCATATTTTCAGATTATTTGCTCAGCATACCGATTGAATACAACCATAGTGAATACATTTTCTAGTTTAAAACTATTCAGCGTTCAGTCTAGTCAACCAAATGTCTTTGGTCTGTGAACAGGCTCATCAGGAGCACAATTAAGAGTTGTGTAGTACTCATTCTCCACAATGTTCTTCATAGTTTGTCATGAGGCACACATCTGAAAGCCTTTGCATAGTCAATAAAACACAGGTGAACATCTTTCTAGTGTTCTCTGCTTTTAGCCAAGAGTTACCTAATGTGAGTAATGATATCCCACTGTCTACATCTTTGGCTGAACCTGATTTGAACCTCAGGCAGTTTCCTGTTGCAGCCGTTTTTGAACTATCTTCAGCAAAAATTTTTCTTGCATGGATTATTAATGATAATGTCTGATGATTTCTGCACTCTGTTGGGTCACCTCTCTTTGGAATGGGCACATATATAGCTTTCTTCCATTCAGAAAATTTGTCTTTCAGCTCACTAGTGTGAAGGATATTGATGTTTATCATTACTTTTAATATCTACAACTTCCAGTTTTTCTAGATTCATACATTGTACAGTCCATGTTCTCATTATTACTGGATGTTTAAGACTGTTTCTCCGTATTTTGATTTGTACCCCATCAAGAAATAAAGGCCCCAAAAGATTTACTACATTTGAGTCATCATGATCAACTCTATTTTTAGGAATCACGTCTACCCCAGTTCTACTATTTTGAGTGCCTTCCAAACTGACAGACTCATCTTCTGGTACCATATCAGACAATATTCTGGTGCTCTTCATCATCATATTCCGTATTCTGGTGCTGACATTGGACAGCTGCTATTGTTAAGATTTTCAGTGACTAAGTATTCGGAATTAGTCCATCTCACCTTCTTTGGAGTCTGTCTTAGTCTGGAAGGTCAGCTGAAATCTGTCCATCATGTGTACCCCTGATGGTATTTAAAAGACTAGTGTCATAGCTTTCATCCTCACAGCACCAGGAAAACCACCACAATATGACAATTTGTCAGACAAATGCTTACTAGATATGGATATATTATAAAGACATATAGTTTTGAAAAATAAAGGTATATATAAAGACAGATCAAAGCAACACTATTCAAAGACACTGGAATGATTATTTCCCATAAGAAAATGAATAATTAGAATAAAATGAAACCACATTATGGTAAAGGAATCAATGCATCAAAGGAATTAAAAAATGTAAATGTTCATGCATCTAAAAAGTACTTTAAAATAAAGGAAGCACATATTGGTAAAACACTTCCTCACTTTTTTAAAGCCACCTAAAGTAACCCACAAGGCTGACATTATACTTAATGTGAAACACAGGATGTTTACTCCCTTAATTCAGGACTAGGCAAGACTTCCAGCTCTTACCACTCTCATTCAAAATTTTGAGTGAACTTCTTACAGGAATAAGAAAAAGGAAATGTGAAAGAGAAACAGAAAGCAAATTATGTAAATAGGCACTTCTACTTCCTAGTCCTGGGGTGGCACTAAAGGATAAGCACTGCACTACCAACTACAAAGTCTGTGGTTTGAACCAAACAACTGCTCCTTGGAAACCCTAAACAGGGTCATTATGACTCAGAACCAACTCAATAGCACTTAACAATAACAACTTCCTAGAACAATATGCTTATTGTGGGGTTATTCGTGGTCAAAATAAAAAAGAAATAGAAATAACTGAGTTGTTTTGTATGCAATAGATGAATAACAGAGTCATGATGTGGTACTGTGGGATAATGCGTTGGACCACAAGATTGGTTGGAACCACAAAGTTGGTGGTTCAAATTCACCAGCCACTTCTCAAAAACCCTATGCATTGCTGTGAGTCAGAGCTGACTTTACAGCACTTATCAACAATATATATCATAAAATGGAATTGTTAACTGAAATTTGCATGAAGATCTAGATCAACTTATATCAAGATAGGTTGATGGAAGATACAATGCTACAGAAAATAGCAAGTGTAGAATATGTATGCTAATAATTCAATTTTTGTACATGTACATTTGGTTTGCATGTACACATAGATGAGTATATAACAGAATATATGTAGTCTTACATCTATGATTTAAAATGGGTATGGAAAGGAAATATCACATCCTTGCCAGTTATATTGACTTTTGAAGCAAATTGAATAAAAGGTCACTCTTTATTAACTATTGAAGCTTTTACTTATATTTGGCTTTCAATGTGTGGATCATGACAAGTTATGGATAAAATTGCAAAGAATGGTTATTCCAGAACACTTGATCATGTTCATGAGCAACCAGTTGATAGACCAAGAGGCAGTTGTTTAAACGGAACAAGGGAGAATTTAATAGTTTAAAGTCAGGAAAGGTGTGTCCCAGGACTATATATATTTGCCATATTTTTCCAATCTGTATGTTGAGCAAATACCCTGAGTAGCTACATTATGTGAAGAAAAGCATGACATCAGGATTGGAGAGCGACTCATTAACAACCTGCCATATGTAGCTGATACAACATTGTTTGTGAAAATGAATAGGGCTTAAAATACTACTGATTAAGATCAAAGACCAGAACCTTCAGTATGGTATGCACCTCAATGGAAAGAAAAAGAAAACATCTCATTATTGGACCAATAAATAACATCATGATAAATGGAGAAAATAGGGAAGATCTCTAATATTTCATTTTGCTTGGATCTACATTTGACACTCATAGAAGCAGCAGTCAAGAAATCAAATGATGTACTGCATTAGGAAAAATTGCTGCACAAGACCTCATTAAAGTCTTCAAAAACAATGATTTCAGTTAGAGAACTAA
>NW_006409043.1:326271-327236 GCF_000296735.1 Chrysochloris asiatica | reverse complement strand
TGGTCTATATTTCCTGTGTTAAAATATTTCTAAAAGAAAATCAAGTAATAACTTGATGAAACTGAAAGTAAAAGTAGATAAATTCACAATTATAAACGAAGACTTCAACATTTTTCCCTTGTTAGTCAAATGAAATCAGTAAGGTTATTGAGAAGCTGAACAATATTATCTGACCTGAGAGATATTTAAAGAATACGACAATCATCAATGTTAGAATATACATACTAACAAATGCACCTGGGATATTCAAAATGTAAGTTGAAGTCATAAAACTTACCTCAGCATAGGTAAAAGAACTGGAACTGGACAAGAGATACTGTTTTGCAATTAATAATATTAAACTAGCAATTAATAAAACTGAAAGGAAAAGTAGACAAATTCACAATTATAGATAGTGATGTCAACATATCTCCCTTAGTAATCAAAAGAGTAAGTCGATATGAAACCAGTAAGGTTATAGAACACTTGAACAATACTATTTGACCTAAGTGATATATATAGAATATAGTAAACATAAATATTAGAATGCACATACTGGAAAATACACATGATACATGCAAAATATAAATTTAAGTCATAAAACTTAACCCAACATAGAAAAAAAATATTTGAAACTAGACAAAATACATTATTTTGACATCAATATTAAACTAGAAGTTGACAGCAGAAACATGTTTGGAAATGCCCCAGCTTTGGAAATTAAACACCACCCTTTAATGCAAGAATTAGAGAAATCATGAAGGAACATATAGAAGAAATTAAAAAAAAAAAATGTGTGAAATGCTTAAATGTGTGCTTAATGTCCCATTTGTCTATCAGTTTGTTGTACTGTGTGGCTTGTGGGTTTCTGTACTGTTTCAAATATGAGATACTATCAGATTAGCCTATGGTGGACAGGTTTCAACAGAGCTTCTAGACTAAGAAAAGAGCTGGAAGAAGGCATGGTTAAATTTGATGGAAGAAAT
>NW_006409043.1:323578-324800 GCF_000296735.1 Chrysochloris asiatica | reverse complement strand
ATTAAAGTATTCAGCTACAAACGATTGTTATTTCAAACTCACAAGCAGTTCCATGGAAGAAAGATGTGATAATTTGCTTCCACAAAGATTGTAGCCTTGAAAAACTTATGATTCTACTCTTAGCTACTGCACCACCCTCTAAATTCATTATGAGTTAGAAGTATCTGGACAAAAATGGGTTTGGTTTGGAGATTGTACATATTGTTTTAGTTAAGTGCCATCTAGTTGGTTCTGACTCATAGCAACCATGTATAGGATTTCCAAGGAGCAGTTAATGGAAGTGGACCAACGACCTGGCAATTCAAACTGACCTTGCAGTCTAGTACTTCTCAGACACCCTTTACAGGGTTGCTATGAGATGGAACTGACATTATGGCATTCAACAATAACAATTATATACGTACATACACAAGAGAAGCTTACATCAAGTAAACAGCTCAAACAATTGTAGAGGTGGGAGAATTCCAGGCCAGATGACAGACAGCCCGGCGCTTAGATCCGGCAGGTAAGAAGGCAGGCTAGTTATGACTCCAAAATTTGACAGATTATAGACCAGGCCACTAGCTCAAGTCCAAGGAACTGGAGGTTGAACAAACAGACAGATGCAAGTTCCTGACCCAGCGGAAAGAAAGAAAGCCTTCCTGAATGTCCAATATAATGAAAGGAGTTCATAACCTCCAGAAAACTTCCCTTCAGTTGAAGGCTGTTCATAGCAGCCATTATCTTTTTTTTTTTTTAACCTTCTTATAGTGAATTTTGTGAAGGTTTATATGCAAGATCACCAGCTCTATATTCAACAAACCATATACCTTATTTCATCTCAATGATTACGATTCCCTCCCTTCAACAATCTGTATCCCATTTCCTCCCAGTGTCTTGCTCCCTCTTTGCATTGTATATTTCACAAATGAACAAAGCAAAAATATTTGATGTACACTTAGAAAACAATATATATTTTAAATGTCCAAAGGGCACATTCTGCCTTCAGGCCACCTGTCCATAGACCACAGTCTTTGCTGGCACCACTTTTCTACATAGGAATATCACCCTCCATTCATGCTCTTCTTTCTTGATGATCCTGGGATCGTCTGTTCCAAAGTGAAAGATTATTTACACGCTTCTTTTATTTACACATCTTCTACAATTACAGTTGTGACAATTGCAATTAATCCTGCTAACAGTTATTCACAATTGAGCCACAGAACCCTATCACCATTGTCCC
>NW_006409043.1:321346-322486 GCF_000296735.1 Chrysochloris asiatica | reverse complement strand
GAGTCTGTTCCGATCCATAGCGACCCTGTACAGGGTTTCCGAGGCTGTAAATCTTTACGGGAGCAGAACGCCTCATTTTTCTCCTGCGGAGCGGCTGGTAATTTCGCATTGCTGGCCTTAAGATTCGCAGCCCGATTCGTAACCAACTACGCTACCAGAGCTCCTTATCGCTTGCTTTAGTGGCTGGTAAATATATTTGAATAATAATGTCATAGTCAATGTTGTACTAAAAGGTAGATCTTGAAATGTTCTTTTTGATGATAAATGTGACCCCTGTCCTCTTTAATTTATCTTTCCTGTCATAGTAAATCATGGGATTGTCAGATTCAAAATGGCCATGACCAGTCCATTTCAGCTCACTAATGCCTGGGATATTGATACTTAAGCGTTCTCTTTCACTTTTGACAACTTTCAATTTATCTAGATTCATGCTTCAGACATTCAATGGTCCAATTATTAATGCATATTTATCGCTGTTTCTCTTCTTTGAGTTTTCACAGGTCAGCAAATGAAGGTCCCACAATCTTTACTATATTGCTTTATCATAGTTTTCTGTTTAGGAAGGCAGCTCTTCCCCAGTCATATTTTGAGTGCCTTCCAACCTAAAGGGCTCATTTTCCAGCACAGATAATCACAGTAACACATAAGCCACCACTAGAGTGTGGACAGAGGAGTGGTAGAAAACTAAATATAGATCAACTGTAATCAATTGTGATAGTAGAGAAAGAAAATAGATAAACAGACATTTGGAGAAGGGTGAAGAATATAGAAACAGATCCCCAAATAAATGGCAACTTGCTTTTAGGCAAAATACCATGATATTTCAACAGAAAAAAATATTTTCAAAAAGTACAGCTAGAATAATCCAACATCATTAAGCAAAACAAAAAACAAACAAACAAAAAAAACCCCACAAAAACCTTGTACCGTATTAAAAAATGAATTTGAAATAAAGTATAGACTTTCATGTATGCTCAAAACCTTTAGAAGAAAACATAAGAGAAAAAAATGTCAACTTTAGGTTAGGTACAGATTTCTTAGGACAGAAAAAAAGTACAACTCACGAAAGAAAAAATGATCAATTGCAGCTCATCTAATTTAAAATCCCCACTTGCTGAAGAGTATAAACTGTTGTTAAGT
>NW_006409043.1:318069-318636 GCF_000296735.1 Chrysochloris asiatica | reverse complement strand
AAGTGAGGCAACAATTGTGAGGTTGGTCCAGGACCATGCAGTGTTTTATTCTATTGTGATAAGGTCACTATGAGTCGGTTCCAACTCGGTGGCACCTAACAACAACAACAACATGTGGCAGTAGGTTGGTTGGTTTTGGAAGTTGAACTATTGTTTGGTTTAAGAAGACTTCAGCAAATATGTTTGGTTTAAGGTTTAAAGATAATCTCAGGGCAATAGTTTTTAGGGTCATCCAGGCTTCATAGGTACAGAAAGTCTGGAGTCCATGAAAATTTGAAATTCTGTCCTATATTTTCCTCCTTTAAATAAAGATTCTTCAATAGAATCTTTGATTGAAAATGCTCAGTAGTGGTACAATCCAAGTCTTCTGGTCCCATGACAAATGAGGTAGTTTTTCATGGAGACAACTAGTCCCTTATTTTTTCAATAAATAAGAGGTGTCATATAAAAAGTAAGGAGCTCTGGTAGCGTAGAGGTTACAAATCGGGCTGTGAACCGCAAGGTCAGCAGTTCGAAACTACCAGCGGTTCCGCGGGAGAAAGATGAGGTGTTCTGCTCCCGTAAGGA
>NW_006409043.1:298458-316824 GCF_000296735.1 Chrysochloris asiatica | reverse complement strand
CTTCTTGAATGCTTATCTTTTCACTTTTCAGGATGTTAGAAAAATTTTTTTCCAGAATCTCTTCAACTATCTCCTCTGTGGACTTGTGTGATTCTTCTTGTTCTGGAATGCCAATAATACTTAAGTTTTTCCTCTTCATGTTGTCCAACATGAATCTTAGGCCTTCTTCAGACTGTTTTATCCATTTTTGTGCTTGATCTTCTATCTTAGTAGTGTGGAGAGATTTATCTTCTAGCTCACTCGTTCTGGCTTCTATCTCTTTAATTCTATTGCTTTGCCCTTTCAGTGTATTGTCCATTTCTAATATTCTGTTATTAATCATTTGGACCTCTTGCTGTAGGTTTTGAATTATTTCCAATGCTGTATCTATTTTATTTCATTATTCCTGTAGGACTTTCCTGACTTCTTCCTTATTTTTCTCAACTCCATTGTATAATGTTTTGATACATTCTATAATCATTTTTCTGAATTCCTTCTCAGGCATTTCCAAAGCCTGCCCATTTTTCAGTATGGAGTGTAGGTCTATGTTCAGCTCCTTTGCCTCAGTCACCTTGCATCATTTTTGGTCATGTGCTGATATGGTCATCTGCTTTGTTTTTGGGGGCATATTAAGGAGTTATCTTAATACTTAGATAAGTGTGTAATTTGGTATTTTTTATGCTTTCTGATTGCCTCCAGGTAGATGTGATCAGGAGATGGGCTTTCCTTTTCACTCTTCTTCCTTTATCTCTGCAGTTCCTTTAGGCATCCATGGCTGCTCTTATCCTTCCCCTCCTTGGTCTCTCCAAGATGGCGGCTCCAGGAGCAGCTGAGCATGTTGAATTAGGAAGCAATGGATTTCTTGCTTCTACTACAAATTATCTCTAGCTGTAAGCCTTCCAACCTTCTAAATATTCCTGTATATGTGGTTCAGAGTTCTGGCACCATCCCCTGAGCATGCTTGGTCTGGTATTCTGTGTTGTTGCTGACAAAGCTCCTCACTGCACTTCCACCTGATCTGCCATCTTGTTTATTCTCCTCCTTCCATCTTCTTTTGATGCTTTCTGCACCATTCGATAATTTGTCCAGAGAATCCTTCAATAACTAAAGTTGAGGCTTGAATTTTTTCTTCAGTTCCCCCAGCTTGAGAGATGCTAAGTGTGATCTTCCCTTTTGGTTTTCTGACACCAGATCTTTGCACATTTTTTTGGTAATATTTGACTTTATCTTATCGAGCTGACCTTTGAACTATTCTGTTCACCTCTTTTACCTCCTCATTTCTTCCATTTGCTTTAGCATCCCTATGCTGGAGAGCAAGTTTCAGTGTCTCTTCTGACATCAGTTTTGATATTTTCCTTCTTTCTTGTCTTTTTTTATGACTTTTTGCTTTCTTCCTGTATGATGTTCTTGATGTTATCCGACAACATTTCTGGTCTTCAGTCTTTAGTGTTTAATGTACCAAATCTATTCTTCAGATGATCTCTAAATTCAGATGGGATAAATTCAAGGTCATATTTTGTCTCTTGTGGGTTTGTTTTCATTTTCTTAAGTTTTAATTTGAATTTGCTTATGAGCAATTGATGGTCTCTTCCACAATCTGCCCCTGGCCTTGTTTTTACTGATGATATGGAGCTTTTCCATTGTCTCTTTCAGCTTATGTAGTCAATATGATTTCTGTGTATTCCATCTGGTGAGGTCCATATATATAGTTGTCTCTTATGCTGTCTAAAGAAGCTATCTGAAATAAACAAATCATTGATTTTGCAGAATTCTATCATTTATTCTCCAGAATCATTTCTATCACCAAGGCCATAATTTCCAACTACTGATCCTTCCTCTTTGTTCCCAACCTTTGCCTTCCAATCACCAGCAATGATCAATATATCTTGTTTGCATGTTTGATCAATTTCAGATTGAAGAAGTTTGGTAGAATTCTTCGATTTCATCCTCACTAGCTTTAGTGGTTGGTGTGTAAATTTAAATAATGGTATTAACTGGTCTTCTTTGTAGGTGTGTGGATGTTATACTATCACAGACACCTCATGACTGATCTGTATATGTTCTTTTTGACAGTGAATGCAACACCATTCCTCTTCAATTTATCATTCCCAGCATAGTAAATCATGTGGCTGTCAGAGTCAAAACAGCCAATACCAGTCCATTTCAGCTCACTAATGCCTAAGATGTCAATTTCATGCCTTCCATTTCATTATTTTAATTTCTAATTTTCCTAGATTCATACTTTGTACATTGCATGTTCTGATTATTAATGGATGTTTACAGCTGTTTCTCTTCATTTTGAGTTGTGCCCCATCAACAAATGAAGGTCCCTTGGGCTTTACCCCTATGAGCTTTACTCCATTCATGTCATCAAGTCAATTCTACTTTGAGGAACAGCTTTTCCCCATTCAAATTTTGAGGGCCTACCAACTTGAAAGGGGCTAATTTTCCAGCACTGTATTTTGCAGTATTTTTCTGCTATTCATAAGGTTTTCAATGACTAAATATTTGGAAGTAGTTCGTCACTCCTTCTTCGTAGTCTGTCTTCATCTGGAAGCTTATTTGAAACCATGTCCACTATGGGTGACCCTGCTAATATTTAAAATACCCATGACATAGCTTTGAGAATCACAGCAACTCACAAGCCACCACAGTATGACAAACTGACAGAATAGTAGTGGAAGGAGTGACTAGTGGGTTTAAAATACTGACCTTGCAATTAGTGGATGAGTGCTTATTCTACACCAGGTCTCCATTTAAATAGAGTATATGGAATTTTAAAATGTGGATTAGTCAATTTACAATCCTTCTGGATATAACATAAGTCATCTTAGAAGTAGAAATGGGGAGAATCTCAGTACAACCAAGGAAGAAGAGCCAGGGATGAAAGACACTGTGGTATAATGCACTGGACAACAAAGTCTGTTTGAACTGCAAGGTCAGCAGTTCCAGTTCACCAGTCACTCCTTGGAAACTGTATACAGGGTCACTATGGGTTGCAACCAGCTCCACGTCACTTAACAACAACAACAAAGATGTCTGTGTTGAACCTTCTGGGTCCAGTAGAAAGAGGGCTGTGACACAAGAGAAGTAGTGGAGGACTGGTGGCAGCAGAGCCAGCAGCACTAAAAGCAAGAGTCAGAGTGTAGATTTCTTGGCCCATGGAGCAAGGAAGTTGAATGCCTTATGGCAGGAGAGTCACTTACAGAGTGGGATGCCTCCAGACACTTAATCGAGGGAGCTAGGTAAGTGACCCTTGGAGCTAGAGCTGAGTGTTTTCTGGCTGAGCTTTAGGGTAGAGTGTGTGTCCTTTAAACATTTATACCCAGAACTAAAAGAACTTTGTAGCAGTTGCCCAAGCAGAGCAGAGGCCAAGGGATTGTATGACTGAGAAGCTGAGAAACAGAGAGGATTTCCTACATATATGGCTGATAAGAGGGGCTTCTGACTGGAAGAAATGTGTCCTGTGCATTTCTGATTCTGCTAATTTCTCTAGTGGTGCTGTAGGGTCAGCATTAGACTGTGAACTACACAGTCAAACCTTCCAACCTTTCTTTAGAAACCCTATACATTGCAGGGTCACTATGAGTCGGAACTAAGTACACAGCACTCATAAGAATAACAACAACTTTTCTAATAAATCCCATAATTTAATTTTCTGTCAGTTCTGTATGGCTATTGCAAAAGACTATAAAACCCATCAGAGAAGCAGACAGTGGACAGGGCTGTGGGTTGGCACGTTGATGTCAGACTGGTAAAGGAGGAGACAGGGTGGAGGCACATTTGAACTTTGCCTCACCGGAATCTGCCTTAAGTTGCTGTTGAGTGAGTGTCTCCTCTTTTGTGAAGTTAAAGGAGGTCAGACACCACCTCTTGAACAGGAATATATAAACTCTCATGGGAAAAAAAGGCTCATAACCATGGGAAAATTATTTAAATAAGTATTCACTCTAAGATATGTGGTTTGATGCTGTAGGATCAACACTGGACTGTGAAGCAAGATTGGAAGTTGAAACCCACCAGCTACTCCTCAAAAATCACTCAGGATCACTATGAGTCATAACCAACTTGATGGAATTTAACAACAACCACATAGCGATATATAGATGACAAAAATACGCAAGCAAACAAAAAACACAATGGAAACATAAGAGAATTTATCCAACATCATTTAATTGATACAGAATGATGACTTTGACTTCCATGACATTCATTTACAGTCAAAATGTACAGGAGAATACTGGAGTTTACAGAATTACCTGCTAAATGTGTGAATTATGTGAACAGAATACATAGAACTTGGCATCCTAATCCACATCCTAATCAATTATACTCTCTTATTTCATGTCTCTGTTTACAACTGATATCATTAAGCAGTTTGGATGGAAAGGAGCAGAAGTGATAGGTCCAAATGCATCTCATACTTCAGCCTCATCTCCAGTAGAGATTAGAATATAGGTACAGCCTATAAAAATCAAAGCCCGTCTGAGATGAGAGATAGAGACTCTAGAACATTCAAGTGTCTGTGTTATCATAACAAAGCATAACTGAAGCTTTATTGGTTGTTGTTATTTTATTACTTATGTTGTTATCCTTTTTCAGTTGCAAAATAAGCAGTTTTCTTCTTACAAATGAAGTTGATGCTCTTTGAACAGTCATAAGAAGTCATCTTTTTTGCTGCTATACTTGCACAGTTTTCATTGTTTGACTCTTTCCAATAACTTGGAAAGCTAAAGGAAATAAACAAGGTAATATATATGTAAATGTTTATTCATTTATGCAAATGTAATAAAAAATTGTTGATTTGTGCTAAACTTTATTATGAAGCAGCTTATGAGAAAGATAGTGATGGAATTGAAATTGAAGTCTCCTCATTTTAGGAAAGAAGGAGGGATGGAAATGGTGAACACAGGGAAGTGGGATAAGTGATATTACTTTGTGAGGATTGTAATAAATGACTTAAACAACATGTGTATCAATTCTTGAATGGAAAATTGATTTTCTTTGTAAACCTTCATCCAATTCTTAAAAAACTCCATGTATATATGAACAGAGGGAAAAACAAAAAAGCCTTTCTCTGCTCTTTAATGGACTCATCTCCATTTCTGAGCTTAGACACTTCTAATATGTAGGTACACTTATGTTTACATGACTGTGTATATATGTGTGTATATGTCTATATGCATGAGTCTTGGTGTGGTGCTGTGGGTTAATGTGCTAGACTGCAAACCTGCTTGAACTGCAAGGTTGGCAGTTCTAGTTCACCAGCTGCTCCTTAGAAACCCTATATAGGTTGCTCTGGATCAGAACAACATATATATATGTTGTTGTTAAGTACCATCTCTTCCAATTCATAACAACCCTGTATAGGTTTTTTGAGTCTTTATATTTTTGTGGAAACAGAAACCCACATCTTGCTCCCCTTTGTTTTGGTGGGCTCAAACCACTGACTCTGGGGTTCACAGTCCAGTGCTTATACAGTAAGGAGCCACTGTGCTCAGTATGTGTCTGTGTGTGTGGTTCTGTAGGATAAGAATCATAAGGTCAATTTATTAAAACAGCAAAGTCAGCAGTTATAACTCACCACACCACTCCTTAGAAACCCTATACAGGGTTACTATGAGTCAGAACTGACTCAATGATGTTTAACACCATAACAACAACAAGTATATCTATCTGTCTATCTGCATAACCATATAGTCTGCATTGATTTTAAATAGTATTAACTAGAATGCATGATTAAAAAATGAATGAAAACACAGTAAAATGCAAAGCAGTTGCTTTCAAATTTCTTTTGATTAACAATGATGCTGTAATTTATTATGGTCCACACTAATGAAACACAGGTATGCATGGTTCTGGCATTCTCTGCTTTCAGCTAAGATCCATTTGACACAAGAAGGTTATATCCCTCATCCCACACCCACTTTTGAATCTGGTTTGAATTTCTAGGTGTTTTCTCTTGATATACTGCTTGGATCCACCATCAACACTCATGGAATACCATGAGCAGCTCATGGTATTTTTAATATTCTTATCCAACACCATAACTAAAATGCATCAATTCTTATATTCTTCTTTATTCATTGTCTGATTTTCACATGTATATGAGGCTATTGAAAATACCATAGCTTGAGTCAGGCACACCTTAGACTGCTGTTTCCATGAGTGTCGATGGTGGATCCAAATCTATGTTAGAAGAAACAACCTGAATGCTCCTTAGAAGTCAAAATGGTGAGAGTGTGTCTTTCATACTCAGACATATTATCAAGAGAACCAGTCCCTGGGGAAGGACATCATACTTGATAAAGTGGAGGATCATAGAAAAAGAGGCAAACTCTTAGTGAGATGAATTGGAACAGTGGCAGAAGCAATGGGTCCAAGTGCAACCACAATTGTGAAGCTGGTGTAGGACCAGGCAATGTTTCATTCTCTTGTGCATAATGCCACTATGAGTCAGAACTGACTCAATGGCACCTAAAACAACAACAACAACAACTGCTGGAGTCATTTCTGAAGTATCTTCTGCCAAATTTAATTGTATGCGAAAATAATGATATTCTTTGATAACTTCTGCATTCTACTGAATCAGCTTTCTTTGGAATAGGCACAATTATGGATCTCTTCCACTCAGTTGGCCATGTATCTGTTTTTCATATTTCTTGGTGTAAACTTGTGAGTGCTTCCGGGGTTGCATTAGTTTGTTGAAGTTTGACCTTCAGTGCAAGTTTGACCTTCTTTATTACTATGTTGTTGTTAAGTGTTGGCAAGTCCGTTCTAACTCATAGCTATCCTGTGTAGCATTACCAAGCAGCAGTTGGTAGATTTAACTGCTAACTTTGTAGTTCACAGTTCTTTAGTGCCACACCATGATTCCATTTATTATCATAAGTTCTTGCTTATATGTTAGCGTCTGAAATGGTTGCAGTTGAACAATTTCTTTTGGATACAGTGACTGTATATATTCCTCTCATCTTCTTCTGATATTTCTTGGTTCATTCAATAATTTGTCCATGGAAAAATTGAATATTAAAACTTGAGGTCTAAATTTTTTCTTCAGTTCTTCCAATTTGATCATTGCTAAGCATGTCCTTCACTTTTGACTTTTAACTCCAGTTCTTTGCGCATTTCATTGTAGCTTTACTTTGTCTTTTTAAGCTGCCTTCTGAAATTTTCTGTTGAGTTCTTGTACTTCACCATTTCTTCCATTCATTTTAGCTTCTCAGCATTCTAGAGCAAGTTTCAGAGTCTCTTCTAGCATGTATTTTGGCCTTTTATGTCTTTCATTTCTTTGTAATATCTTTTTATTGCTTAATATATAATCTCCTTGATGTTGTATGTTAGTTCTTATGGATTTGCTTCAGTTTTTTTCAGCTTAAATTTGAATATACATCTGAGCAATTGATGACCTTGTTGTAACTGTTGATTTTAAGCTTTCTAATCATTTCTTCCCGCAGATGTAATCAGTTTTCTTACCGTTAATTCCATTCAGTTTTCAATTATTTCATATGCATGCAAAATTTGAACAATGAATAAGGAAACCTGAAGAAGAATTGATGATTTTTGGATTATGTATGGTATTGATGATGAATATTAAATACACCATAGACTCATAGTAGTCCTGATTATGCTCTATAGGATAAGCACTGGACTAATAACTGCAAAGTCAGGAGTTCAAACCACACAGATTCTCCTAGGAAACCCTATACTGGGTTGCTATGAATAGGGAATGACTCAACAGCACTTAACAACAACAACAACAACAGATTACTAGAAGAACAATCAGATCACTCTTGGAAAACAGTAAAGCCAGAAATTTCCTCTAAAGTCAGGATGGCGAAACTTTGCATAACATTCTCAGGACATGTTACATGGAGGAATTAGTCTTATGGAAATACATAATGCTTGGTAAAGTAGAAGGCTAGTTAAAAAAAAAAAAAAGATGTGGACCTTTAATGAGATGGATTGATACAATGGCTTTAACAGTGGGCTCAAACATAGAAACAAGACTGGGTAGTATTTTGTTCCTTTGTATATAGGGCCACTATGAGTCAGAACCTACTTGGGAGCACCTAACAACAACAACAGCAACTAAAACCCCATACGTGTTGTGAAGAACTGTGCTTCACAAAATTTTCAAGATTATTATATTCCAGAAGTGCATTACCAGATGTTTATTCTGAGTCTTTTCTGAATGGATTCAAACCTCCAACCTTTCAATTGGTAATTGAATGCTACACAGTGAATAATAGAGCTTACTAGCTAGTATCTATTCTAGGGACTCACATGTTGGGAGAAGGTGATGAATCATCTTCCCACTTCCAAGGACTACTGGCTCCTGTACGGGACAGTCCAATCCAAGAGAAATAAGATATTTGGCCTTGAAGGAAATTCTGTAATGAAAGAGACATATTCTATGAGTAAAAATATTTTTCTGATACTGAAATAAATTAAAAATCTTACTAGTATTATTTTTTGAAAATAAGGCTTTCAATAAGTATAAAGCTCAACATCAGTCTTAAATTATATTTAAGTCATGACATAATGAAAGCTCAACTGTTTTACTGAATGTAGAGCCAAATTTAGAACTAAAATAACAATTTCTTAGTTTAGCTAATTTTATTTAGATTCAGTACTGAAATCTCTTACATTCTCTTCCAAGCATTGTGGTGTTTCAAAGACTGAGTTATACAGACAAATTCTAACATGTACGCTGAAGTATGAGTTTGAAACTATGAGGTCTCTATTAATGTTGCTTTATGGTTTTGCTCCATAAGTACTAAGCTTTTTCTCTAAGAAATGAAAATCCTAAGGAAATATCCCTTCTTCCTTCAGATTCGGTGTTTGCATAGTTGGATGGATAATTTACTTGGTATTGTGAAAGCAAATAGTACCTTAGTTTATCAAAGTCTACACATATGCTCCTTTATTATCTTACTTTTTAATAATTTCATTCATACTTGTTACATGTGAATAAAAAAATCATGAGTGAAATAAGCTAAATAGATGTTTCCTACTGTAAACTCTACTTTTCTACATTTTGATTTTATTTTCAACTATCATTATTTACTATTTTGTCATACTGTGGTAACTTGCTTGTTGCTGTGATTCTGGAAGCTATACCATTGGTATATTAAATATCAGCTAGGTTGCTCATGATGGATGGAGGCCTGGTGTGGTGCTGAAGGATCAACACTGGACTGGGAACAACAAGGGTGGCAGTTCAAACCCTCTCAAAATCCTATACACACAGGGTTGCTATGAGTTGGAATTGACTCAACGGCACTTAACAACAGCAACAACAACAACTCATGATAGATAGGTTTTAGCTGAGCATCCAGACTAAGACAGACCATGAAGAAGGAAGGGCAGAGCATTTATGAATGTTTGGCCACTGAAAACCTTTTGGATAGTATTGGAACACTGTCAGATAGCACCACGATACTGAATATAGAAACATTATGAATAGCATCTGTGTGGCACTTGGTGTTAATGTGCTGGATGAAAAGTTGGTTTGTACTGAAAGGTTCGGCAGTTCAAGCTCACCAGCCACTACTCAGAAACTCTATGCAGGATTGCTATGGGTCAGAACTGACTCGATGGCACTTAGCAACAACAAAAAATTAGAGTACACCAAGATGATGTAAATGGAGTAAAGCTTTCTAGACCTTCATTTACTAATGGGCCACAATTAGAAAGAGGAGAAACAACTTTAACATGTATTAATAATCAGGACATGCAATATATAAACTAAGAATCTAGGAAAATTGGAAGTTGTCAAAAATGAAAAGGAACTCGTAGAGATCCATACTGTAAGCATTAGTGAGCTGAAATGGACTAATATTGTTCCTTTGAATCTGACAATCTATGGCTTACTATTCCAGGAATGACAAATTAAAGAGGGATGAAATGGCACGTGAAATCCACCAAGTCTCCACCCTTAGATTACTATTTCATAACTTCATATATACATTTGTTGTTGTTGTGTGCTGTTGAGTCAGTTCTGACTCCTAGCAATACTGTACAGGGTTTCTGAGACTGTAAATGCTTATGAGAGCAGAAAGTCTCATCTGTCTCCCTTGCATTGATCATCACAAAGAACATTCCAAGGTCAATCCTGAAGTATAGTGCTGTCTGTAATAGGATAATATCCATATGCCTAAAAGGAAGACAAGCTAATACTACTATTATTCAAATTTATGCACCAACAATAAACCCAATGATAATTAATTTGAAGAATTCTACCAATTTATTTAGTGTGAAAAATTTCAAGCAAACAATCAAGTTTTGATAATTATTGGTGCTTGGAATGTAAAGGTTGGAAACAAATAGGAAGGATCAGTAGTTGGAAAATAAGTCCTTGGTGACAGAAATGATGCTGAAGATCACATGATAAAAATTTTCAAGACCAATGACTAATTCAAAGGAAATGCCTTTTTAAGACAACATAAAAAATGACTATACACATGGACCTCATGAGAAAGGATACACAGAAATCGAAATAACTATATCTGTGGGAAGAGAGTGTGGAAAAATTCCATATCTTCAGTCAAAACAAGGCCAGGAGCAAATTGTTCATCTGAAAGTTCAGGCTGAAGGTGAAGAAAATTAAGGCTAATCCACAAGAACCAAAATATCACCTTGAACATATCCCATCTGAAAATTTACAGATCATTCCAATAGCAGATTTGATGCATTAGACACTAATGACCTAAGACCAGATGCGTTGTGGAATGATAAGAACAACATACAAGAGGAAAGCAAAAGGTCATGTATAAGACAAGAAAGAAAGAAAAGACCAAAATGGATGTCAGAAGAGGCTCTGAAACTTGCTCTCTAGTGTAAAGATGCTAAAACAAATGGAAGAAATAAGAATATAAAAGGACTGAACAGAAAATTTCAACTGACATCTCCAGAAGATAAAGTCAAAGTATTATAAAGAAATGTTCAAATACCTGGAGTTATAAAACTAAAAGGGAAGAACACACTCAGCATTTCTCAAGCTGAAGGAATTGAAGAAGAAATTCAAGCCTTAACTTGCAATATTGAAGGTTTCTATGGGAAAAATGGAGTCCTGGTGTGGTGCTGTGGGTTAATGCGCCAGACTGAAAAGCCATTTGAACTGCAAGGTTGGCAGTTCAAGTTCACCAGCTGCTCCTTGGAAACCCTATACAGGGTCGCTATGGGTCAGAATTGATTCAACGGCACTTAACAACAACGACAACATGGAGAAAATATTGAATGATACAGAAAGAATCAAAAGAAGATAGAAATAATTCAGTTACTATACCAAAAACAAGTGGTTGATGTTCAACCCTTTCAAGAGATAGAATACGATCAAGAGCCAATGGTACTTAAGGAATAAGTCTGCACTGAAGGCATTTTGAAAAAAACATGTCTGGCAGTTGATGGAATACACATAGAAAATTTTCAACAAGCTGATGAAGCGTTGGAGGCATTTACTCATCTATGCCACAATATGTGGAAGACAGCTACCTGGCCAACTGATTTATAGATATCCATACTTAGGCCCATTCCAAAGAAAGGTGACCCAACAGAATGCAGAAATCATTGGACAATATCATCACTATCACATACAAGTAAAATAGCCTCATATGCATGTGAAAGTTGGACAATGAATAAAGGAGACTGTAGAATAATTGATAAAACTGTGTTATGCTATTGAAGAAGAATATTAAAATTACCACAACTGCTCAAAGAACAGACTAATCTGTATTGGGAGACGTACAGTGAACATGCTCCTTAGAAGCCATGATGGCGAAAGTTCATCTATCATACTTCAGATATATTTTCAGGAAGGATCAACCCTTGGAGAATGACTTAATGCTTAGTAAATTGGAGGGTCAGTGAAAAGGGGGGAGACCCACAGTGAGATGGATTAATATAGTGGTGGCAGCAGTGGACTCAAGCATAGACACAAGTATGAGGATGGTGCAAGACTGGACAGTATTTCGTGGATAGAGTCGGTATGAGTTGGTACTGATTCGATGGTATCTAACAACAGCAATCCACAGCCTTCCTAAGTGAAGAAACAAGTGATGGGTGAAGTTGAACTAAATCAAATTCTAATTTTCCATATTCTGGATTTTATTTTCAACTTTAGTTATTTATCAATTTTTGTTTGTGGTCTTTTCCATTTGAAAAGATGATGAAAGCTTAGGCTTTGCCATGAGAGAAAAACAAAACAATAACAAAAACCACATATATGAATCTAGACATTAACTATGGCATATAATGTTCACAGATGACTGTATTTCTCCATGAAAGTACTCTCTGGAAAAGTATTTAAGGATTGTATGTTTTGAAGTTTAGTTTCAGTTTCATAGAGCCTGGGGTAAGATTGCCAATCAATAGAAGGATTCCTGAAAAGGAAACTTTTTAATAATGCGCTTATACAATTATGTAATTCTATCAAAGGAATAGGAGTCCTGGTGTGTCGTTATGTGTAAGTGCACTGGACTGCAAAGTTGGTTTGAACAACAAGGTTGGCAGTGCAAGCTCATCAGCCACTCCTCAGAAACCCTGTACAGGGTCGCTATGGGTCAAAACTGACTCAATGGCACTTAACAATAATAACAACATTAAAGGAGTAAAGATAAACACATCAATTTAAGGTACATAAACTCCATAAAAAGCTAAATGCTTTAGCATGTTCCCCAAAGACACTGCTCAACTTCCTATTTTATCAAGTTACTGGGAACTCAAATGCACATGAGTGGCCATCTCACTGTTAACTAGTCATCTCCCCAATCTGGAAGAAAGAAGAGTGATGAAAACTCAAGATGCCTGGAAACAATTAGTCACATGGACCATGTGAACATCAATCTCCACCATCCTGCAACCAGAATAACCTGATGGTGTCTTTCTACATATTGTTATGAAAAGGACAACACTAGAAAATCCTGGATAGAGTGGCAGAAAATGTTGAACAAATGTTAAGAACTTTAAAAAGGCCATGCTTACTAGTCAGATAGAGACTCTTGGAACCTCAAGACTATGACCATTGTTTACTACTAAGGTCTGGAGCTGAACTCACCCCAGTGGCTCAATTTTCAACTAAACAATAGCTAAGTATAGAGGATGGACGATAACATTAATGAGATACACAAACCATTGTAATCCAATGGGCAGCATTTTCCTAAAGGCAAAATTTAGGAGGGCTAGGAAAGAAGGATGGAATGGAAACAAGAAAACAAAGGGAGGAAGAGCGATAGGTGAAGTTACATTAAAGGAATTGTAATGATTGATAGAAAAAGAAGTGTGTGATTTGTTGAATGCAAAACGGATCATCTAACCGTCACTCAATTCACCGTGTTGCTATTAAGTAATGTCTAGTAGGTTCTGACTTAATGCAACCCTTTATTTGATTTCCAAGAAGAAGATGGTGTGTGAATTGCTGACCCTGAGGCTAGTAATCCAGTGCTTATTCTACAGTTCTGTATCCACACTCCAGTTCAAAATAAAAAGTTAAAAAGCAAAAAAAGTTAAATGCTAGTTGGGTAAACACTCTTGAGGTCTTTTCTAATGTTTTTGCAATGAATCAGGGTGGTGTAGGTAAAAATACATACAGTGTCTTCCTAACTGTTACTTTCTATACAAACCCTTTATTACGTACATAAAAACGTTATAAGGAGCTTTCTCATTTAAACTTGATTATTAATTTAGGTTTAACAGAAAGATTCCTTATTCATTTCCTTTCCGGACATGTTTCAATAAATATACTGCAATTCCATGAAAGTGTAAAACAACTCACATATTTTTCTTTATTTGTCCCATCAACAACAATCACAGTTTTCTCATAAAGTAAAAAACAGATTAAGTCACACTACAGATGTCTTCCTTTGAGCTTTAAATTTTGCTTTGTTTTCTTGATATTTTTCTAATTCATATTTCTGAATTGTTGAACATCAAGTACAAGAATAACTGGACTAGTATTGAGAATTGAAAGATTATTGTTGTTTTTGTGTGCCATTGAGTCTGTTCTGACTGACAGCAACCAGACCCACAACATAACTAAAAACTGTGTGATCATGTGACATCCTCACAATCATTTTTATGCTTGAGTCCGTTACTGATGTCCCTGTGCAAATCCATCTCATTAGGAGTCTTCCTCTTTTATGCTGCCCCTCCACTTTACCAAGCAATATGCCCTTCTCTCGAAACTGGTGCCTACTGATAATATATCCAAAATGTGAGACACAAAGTCTCACCATCCTGGCTTCTAAGGAGCATTGTTACTGCACTTTGTCCAACACATTTGTTCTTCTAGCAGTAGATGGTGTTTTTAATTCTTCTCCAACACCATAACTCAAATGGATATATTTTTCTACAGTCTTCCTTATTCATTGTCCAGCTTTCACATGCATAAATGTTGTTGAAACTACCAACGTTTATGTCAAGGGCACTTTAGTTCTAAAACTGACATCTAAAGATTATTAGTGACTACAAATTTATTTTTGAAAGAACTTTTAAAATCATCATTAATCTCGAATGTTACACTGTATCAATTCTATAGCAAGAACAGTAATTAATCACGTCAAAAACATTCTTAAAAAATTAAAGATTATGAAATTGTTTGATTTTTATTGGAATTGACTATGAGTCAAATATTACAACAAATTAGGATTTAAGCCCTTCTAGATTTTATATCCTTCTAGAATGATGCTTCTAGTTTAATGGTTATGTTGTATCATTTTTCTTTTATTAACAGTGTAATGATTTTTCTCATATAATTAAACTAAATTTCTATGGAATTTTCTGATTAAGATATACAACTCTCTTTAGCAAATTATGATACTTTTGAAAATACAGCTTTTTCCTATTGATTTCTGACTTTACATAGGCTATATTGTGAATAGTTTAACTGTATTATTTCTTTTTATTTGAATTCCTGATTTGCCAAAAACACTGTTTGAGTCTGAGTCAATTATAACTATCAGTTGTGCTAAGCACTCAAATGTTAATTGTGGTTGTTGTTCAGTGCCATGGAGTTGATTCTGACTCACAGTGACCCTGTAAAGCGTTCCTGAGGAGTGGCTGGTGATTTGGAACCAATGACTTTGCAGTTCAAGCCTACCTTATCGTCAAGTGTTTATCTTACACCAGGAATCCGTGTTAATAGACATTAAGAATTAGCCAAAACCACAAAATATATGGTGGAAAACAGAAACTATACATCACCACTTCTTCTTTATCTTCTATTTTAACAAGTGTGGAGCTCATTTTCTTGCACGTTTTCTTACTTTCTTCAAATGTCTTAAATTCATGTGAAAAATGATAACAGTTCTCTCCACAACATGACCACTTATGTTTACACGTACTGGTTTCAGATCCTTGAAAACAAAAGTGTTAAGACACTACTCAGTGTGTTGCCAAAGATAAATACTTTTTGCCTGAGAGACTCAGGAATCTTTCTTAAGTCCTCAGGAAAAGATTTTATTTTGTCAGGCTTTTGGGTTTAATTTCTATTCTCTGGAAAGAACTTGCATCTGGAAAGAGAATTACACTTACTACTATTCTTCCAATTCCATGCATACCAGTATTACACATCTCTGGGAATAATTTATAACAAAACTGGTAATTCCTCTTACAACCTATACTGAGAAGATTTCACAGTGGTAGCCATCTCTAGATTAAGAAATATCTAAAGGTTTGGAATAGATCTATTTGTTTTATCTAAACTTCACAATTATATTACATGGTATAATAAGCTTTAAAAAAATTTCAAGGAGTCCTAGAATTTTGTTTAGTGGAAAAAGATTTTTAAGCTCTATTTACTTAGATATATTACCATACAGAGAGAAAAATCTGATCTCTGAGTTTTCAGTTTATGAATTCTTTCTACAAAATGAGAATTATAATTGGGCTAAAATTTTGTTTATTCTATAAGAAAGTTTGAACAAAGTAATTCTCTAGTATCATTTTTAAGCATATGTACATACTTGTTTCAGATGATGTCTCAGTTTTATCCGGGGGTTTGAAGTTTTGTGTTATGTTATCTGATGAACTATTCACTGATCCATCTCCTGATTGAACCTGTAAAACTTTATTCAACATTTTTAGCCAATGTACTTGCATTTTATGTGACTGAATAAAGGGCAACTTTTTGGGATGTATGCTAGTAATATTGACCATTTTCTTTTTTGTACTTTTTAGGCATCTATTCTCTGTATATTATTTCCACATCTTCATCTTATATATTGAAAATATATTAATGGATTAACAAAAAGGTCTCTTCCTAGACTATTACAAAAAAATGAAGAGAAATACAAAGCTTTGTCCTCAAGTATTGTATTCATTGTAATGTGAAGACAATGCAATTAGAGGGCTATAGGGGAATGATAAATGATAATCATGTGATGTTCTTGGAACACAGAAGTGGTGAATGAATAAGTGTAGGACTAGAATTGGATAGCAGTTCATCAAGAATTCACATAATTAATGAGGATTTTAATTTTACTTCTGGCCTATGGGTGGAAGAGAGGTAGAAAAAAGAAGAGGCTACATTAGAATGTTCTAGATAACTGGAAACAGTTTCCCAAAGTAGTGAAGTAGAATGTGATACATTAGGTTAGTCCAATTTTTTTTTAAAGATATCCAGAAGATAAGTTGTCTACTTGAGATTTTATGAATATAATACAATGAAGAAAAACAAAAATTAGACAAATAGCAACAGAAAACAAACAAACATACACTAAAATAAAACAGAAAACCTAGATATTTTTTCCCCTGAAACATATTTTCAATAATAGTTACAGGATAGTCAAAAGAAATTGAAAAGTTTAAACTATAAACAGGATCAAAAGCAAGCAATGAACATTGCCCAAGAAACTAACTAGGTAAAATTCAACAAAGATTTCTTATTAAATATTATTAATGAGTTATAAAGGACAGCATGTTCAAAGAATGAAGAATTGAGAGCAATTAACATTCTTTGCCTCATAAATATAGAATATCAGTAAGAGATAGTATACAAAAGGACCAAATGAAAATTCTATAATTATAAAGGACAATAAGTGAAGTAATAAATTCAGTAGTAGGGTTCAACTAGGAGATTTCAAGTTGGGAAGAAAGAACAACCACACTTTAAGATAGATCAGTAGAGAGTATGTAGCATGAAGAAGAGAGGTAATAAAGAATGAAGATAAATGAAAAGCATCAGAGAAATGTGAGACACCAAATGAACTTTTTCAAAAGAATATAGCAATATATAAAAATGATTATGCATCATGAACAAGTTCAATGTATCCCAGAAATGCAAAGTTTATTTAACATATGAAAATAAATTAATATTATATATAAAGTTGATTAAATAAAAACCAAACTATTATCTCAAAAGACACTGAAAAAGCATTTGACACAAATATACCTTCATGATAAAAAACACTCAACAAAATAGGAAAAATTTCAGTAAACATTGAGCAAATTAAGAAGTTCTTAGCGTAGTTACGAATCGGGCTGCGAGCCGCAAAGTCAGCAGTTCGAAACTACCAGCGGTTCCGCTGGAGAAAGATGAGGCAGTCTGCTCCCGTAAAGATTTACAGCCTCGGAAACCCTGTGTAGGGTCGCTATGGGTCAGAACCGACTCCACAGCCCATAACAACAAGAACAATAAAAACCTAAAGCCTAATGCCAAATCTATTGGTGATGTTCTCCCTCAACGACCAGAAATATGCTCTTGATATATCTGTTCATCATTGTCCTGGAGATTCTGATTAGGACAATTATGGGAGAATATAACAGAAAAGGCATTTGTATTAAAAATAAGAAGTAAAACTATCTGTATTTGTAAGTGATATTATATTGTGTATAGAAAATCTTAAGGCATCCATGGAACTAAAAACACACATTCAACAGATTGCAGGGTACTAGATGAATATATAAAAAGTAATTGTATTTATTAGCAATGAACAATCTGAAAATAAAACTAAAAAAATAATTATACTAACCTTAAAAGGAATAATGCAATCAAAAATAAATTTGAAAGATGAGTGAAAACCATATTTTCTGAAAATTATGGACCATTGTTGAAAGAAAATAAAAATCTATATAAATGTAAACATAGATTGATAATCTCAAAGTACATAAAAAATTAACTCCAAAGATACCAAAGACCTAATATATGACCTAAAAGTCTAAACTTCTTAGAAGACAAAATGTCTGTAAATACTTATATATTGTTGTTAAGTGCCATGGAGTCCATTTCAACCTATAGTGACTTTGTATATGGCTTCCAAGGAGCAACTGGTTAGCTTGAACCACCAATCTTGCAGTTCAAACAACTTTGCGGTCCTGCGCATTAACCCACAGCTCCACATCAGGTCTCATTCTCTCTCTCTCTCTCTCTGTCTCACTCTGTCTCTCTCT